>NC_049980.1:11165158-11168298 GCF_000003815.2 Branchiostoma floridae | reverse complement strand
CCCAAAATCAAAACCTGAGTGTTAGGGCTACCACCCCCCAACCCACGTACCAAAAATCGTCGTGCTCGCACCATCCGTTCACGAGATACAGCGCCCTACATCCCCGGCTACCGAAAAGTTCCCACCAGCATCAAAACCATACCTGCATACATGCAGGTAAAGAAGGATTTGTTGATATATCCTGTTCAGAACCGGACTTCTATGTAAGTGAATCGGAATCAGAATGATTTATTTGTACAACGTTGCAGCCTTTAGGCTGAATTGTGTGATACATTACAATTCAGTACACACTCTCTTAAAATCACTAAAATAGGCGAATAAGATTATATGCACAACAAGTCCACACCTTCTCAAGATATGCTGATGATATACATACAGACCCACACCATAGCCACTGCACCATGGCACAACTGAAAACATAACCACCTTGGCAAAGGTGAAAAAGGGAAGAGAAAAAAGAGATAAAAGGAAATGGACAGAAAAGAACAACAAGATTGGCAATAAAAGCATTATTGCAATGGCGACGATTGTGTTTTACAGGAGGTGAACATAAGACAAAGGGAACCTGAAAAATAATTGACTGGATGTTCCTGATAACGAAATTCTTTTTTTTTTTCACTCTCAACAGGATACTCCTGTCATGTAGAGATGTTTCCTGCGGTTTCCGAGACAACATCTATCTTGTCTTGGTAATTGAAGGGTATGAAGGGTATAGAGCAGTCTATATACAAGTACAAACTTGACGTAGTTGTGACCCCTTCCTAAAAATAAGGACATTAAATGTTATACTTGTGCCGGAACAGCATCTAAAACATTGTAACAACCACACACTGTTTTAGAAAACAGGTACACATAAGAAATTCTTTGAGGAGTGTTACCACAGAGATAGCAATCTTCTTTGGTTACAAACCGTCAGCTAGTCTGGACTAACGAGCTCTTGAGTGATGTCTACCTCTTTTTCTTGTTACCAACTTTCTGCAGTGGTCTTTCTGTAATGTGACTGTGCCTTATTTTTTGACCGGTACAACACTATGTTTGTTTTTCTGAGTTAGAAGAAAATGTGTGTTTTTCTATAAAACTCAAGGAAATGTGATGAATTGTGCAAAGTCTACCTATGTAAAACTTATCAAGTGCTCCATTTGGACACCCCTGTGGCTGACTGTCCAGTTATCTAGGACAAATGCCTGAGAGAGCTTGCATGACCCAAATTCCTGCCATTAAAATTCCTTGAGGCGTCGCCAATAATATGCCATTTGGCTCGCCTTGAGGCGTCGCCAAAAACAGCCCAACACAGCAATGCAAGGAGATTTTCTCAACCTGATTGACATGTTTGTTGAGCATTGAGTGTTTACTTAACCTACATTTCTAAGGCTGTTTGTTTTCATAACCTACAAATGATGAGCTACTGTCCTCAATGTCTGGCCTTATCTTGAAATGAGGGGATTTGTAACCTTTGTTCATTAATTATGCAAATAAGCACCTGATTAACATAATTAACATTTCAATATATGGATTATCGCTCAAGGTATCTACATACCAAATATCTTCACGACCCATCGACCCTTTCCTGAGTTATTCGGTTTCAAAGCCTGTAACAAAATTGGCCCCTGCAGTTCCAAACAAGCCGATAGGGGGCCCAAAACTACACCACTTACTCCTTGTGCCGATACTAATAGACCACTTAAACATCATGAACCTGGCATTTGCAGAAAATTTGACCTCCAACAGAACTGCAACTCGCCGCTAGGAGACCCATTATAGAACTTGACCTTCCTTTTTGCCACTCCTACCCATCTACCAATTAAGGGTTAATGACCCGCCCCGAGGTGTATATGGTGTCATAACGCCTGGTCCTTTGCTATAACCACCGAATAAAATCACCGAGTGAGCGAAGCGAACGATGTGGTTTTATGAGGTGGTTATAGCAAAGGACCAGTCGTTATGACACCATGTACACCGAGGAACAGGCGGGTCATTAACGTTATTATCATATAGCCTACCAAACTTGTAAATAAGTATGACGCGAGATCCCTTAGTACTAGACGCGTGAATTCCTTTGTCGAATTTCTGAAAGTTCACATTTGTTCCTTGGTACATACATTTGTTTACAGATTGCAGTTTGAAAGCAAAATTTCCACAGAAAATATTCAAAACATTGCAGTCTTTCACTTTTTAGAACCACCAAACTCATTATCAATGTTAACAGAAGGAGCTATTCCCTCCTTGCAGTCTGTACTTATTCCCCCTGCTCTGGCATATGTTTCGCTCCTTTTGATTGGCCAAACCCTGCATATCTTGAACTTCACACAAGAGGACATATGAAGGTAGACTTAACAAACTTCATAGATTTAACACAATGTAATGCAATCATAATATGATATAACCAAAACGTCACACACCACAGAAGACAAAACAACCAACATATACCAGACCTACGTCACAGACTATGTTACCTACGGTCACTTGTTAACGTTCCCTTTTGCATCATAGTCACATGAAGGTCACGTGAACACCCTGGCACGTTGCACATTAGTAGTGGTGTGAGAACTGCAGAAAGACCAGCGATGAAAACGGGTGGTGACAGCAAAGACGACAAGGAGTTGGATGGACTTTTTCAAGATAAAACTTCTAAAGATGCAGACAAGGCCATCGACCTCCGCCTCTGGTTCAAGGTAATACTTTATTTATTTATTAATCTTTCAGGGTAGTCCCTACAGTTTTGATAAAACTGATTTCCAAGGGAGCCCAAATGAACATAATGGACATAAACATAAAGATAACAATAATCGTATAACATAAAACGTGACTAAATCAAAATATGGATAGTAACTTAAATGCGACTAGCCCAAATAATAACAACTCAAAATCATTAATGACAAAACTCATTACAACAATAATCATATGAATAGAACATAACAGTACATAAATAAACGAAATAAAGCTAATTTTCAAACCAGATTCGAGGTCGTTGATCAGAGGGGTCAGAGGTCAGATTTTAAAGCTCGCTTGAATGAAATTAGAGTGGTTTGTGAAGTTGTTGTTGGTTTAAGGGAATTGTAGATAGAAACCGCTCTAGAAGCAAACGTTCGTTGGCCTGTTCGAGATGTGTACTTTGGTCTGTGTAACTGTTGAGCCTGTCT
>NC_049980.1:11156237-11165045 GCF_000003815.2 Branchiostoma floridae | reverse complement strand
TGTTTAATTAGCTTGATAGTGTACAGTTAGTTGTATGGATGACGTTCTCTGCAAGCCCGCAAAAATATGAAAGAAATAATGCAAAAAAAAACCCAACAAGATGGGTAAAACAAAAAAAGATGCTTTAATTTTGAAAAGAGGCATTATAAATGTTGTCAGAAGAATTGGAGTGACGAAATATGGTACAACACTGGAGTGGTATACCACTGAACAAGTTGGCAGTTTCACTTATGGATTGCATATTGGCGCCACCATTACAATTACGTATCAACTATAGTTTCACTCCTACAGTCATGGCTACCTCGCTAGTGTCACATCTACAAGTACAATCATTAGGCTATGTTGTATCCAACTTTCGTCAGTATCTAATTTTCGTACTAGGACGAATCCTGGATATCCAGAAAACGTCCTGAGCAGAAGGACGATTCCTGAATATCCAGAAATCGTCGCAAACAGGACGTTTCCTGGATAGACGACGGTGTTTATGCAGAACGTGTACGTGGGGGTGGAGCTTCGTGTTTTCGAGGGCGGGGACTATGTTGCATGTTGTTTTCGTGGTCAGAAGGCCGCCATCTTTGTACCTCCACGCAAGAGGTTTATGTAGAATTTATTCTGTCAGCTCCTGGTGTTACAGAACTTAACGAATGTTGATAATGCTACTTCAATGTTTAGATGTTACTTACGTATCAGGCCGGAGATACTTTTTGCGTAATTAATTAACAAATGGCAGTCAAGATGGGATAAAGTCACTGTTGTTTACCGTATAGCGACAGATTCTAGTTACGTGTTAATAGCATCCAGATGGCGTCCCTTTTCCCGGTCCACATCCTGGATATCCAGAAAACGGCCTGAACAGGAGGACGCTTCCTGGATATCCAGGATACGGTTTAAGCAGCCCCTGGCCGCATCCTGGATATCCAGTATACCTTAGTCATACCTTGGCCATACGTTGGTCATACCTTGGTCATACCTTGGCCATACCTTGGCCATACCTTGGTCATACCTTGGTCATACCTTGGACATAGCTTGGTCATACCTTGGCCATACATTGGTCATACTGTGGTCATACCTTGGTCATACCTTGGTCATACCTTGGCCATACCTTGGCTATACCTTGGTCATACCTTGGCCATACCTTGGCCATACCTTGGCTAAACCTTGGTCATACCTTGGCCATACCTTGGTCATACCTTGGTCATATCTGGTCATACCTTGGTCATACCTTGGTCATACCTTGGTCATACCTTGGTCATACCTTGGTCATACCGGTCGCGCAAGTAGTGTCTATCTACCTTCCCAGAATGCATCAATACACATCCAACAATACACGCCCCAAATGGCTTACTGTGGCCCACAATCATATGGATTTCTTATGTTACCTTTGAAAATACAGCATCTAGTAAAAAATTATCAGTAAAAATTTAACTTCTTGAATTGTCAACATACTCAATTAGTCCATGAGAACGTTTTGATTTTTGTTACTTTCCTACAACTTTATAATTTGTGTGATAAACATTGATGCAATATTCAGGTCAAAAATTGTGCCAAAACTTCACCAAGCAGCAGTGTTTTTCTGAAATCACCATTGATTGATGATGTTATACTACTTGTGAATCAGAAAAACACAAATGCACCAAAAAGCACCCATGGAAAAGTAAAGAAAATGATATTTTGACAAAAAGAATATATCAAATATCATTTTCTTTACTTTCCCATGAGTGCTTTTTGGTGCATTTGTGTTTTTCTGATGCGCAAGTAGTATAACATCATCAATCAATAGTGTTTTAAGAAAAACACTGCTGTTTGGTGAAGTTTGGGCACAATTTTTAACATGAATATTGCATCAATGTTTATCACACAATTTATCAAGTGGTGTACAAATGTAACAAAAATCAGACAATCTCGTGGACCATTGAGTCTGTTGATGATTAAAGAAAATAAAAATCTACTGATAATATTTTAACCCTCAAACCACCGTAGCTTTTTTGTGACGTAGATTACCGTATGGGGTCAAAACTGACCCCAAAACGTTTTTACAAATACAGTTTTTTGTGTGACTCTTTTTGTGATTTGTATATATGTATAGTTTCATCAATCTATGTGGGACAGTCTGACATGATTAGGTGAGAATACTTCTGGCTCCTTATCATAATTTATGCAAAAGATCACGAGGACCACATTTTGCACCAACGCTATTCAGACCGGGAAGGAGGTTTTTGATGCATGTACCAACTTCAATGCCGTATAGCGCCTGAATGGCTTATGCTAGGGCCACCAAACTTAGTAGCTTTTTAGAAAATGTTGATAGCAAACATTTTCAGTGAACAAAGTATGTTTATCATTTTTCATGTTGCCATGGCAACGGAATTCTGACAGACATATTTATTACGAAATTTTCTAATTTTTTATTAAACATTTAAATTTTAAGGTTTTCTTAGCAAATAACAGTTGTTTATCACATCTTATGAAATTCAACGTAAATTTCATGACTCAATATTCATTATTTATGCTAATTTGATGACGTCATCAGTCAAAATCCAAGATGGCGTCCGAGATTACCAAGATGACGCCATAATGTCGTCATATAACATGATAATGGCACAAAAGTTGTTTCAAACGTTTTGGCTTACATATACATCATTCTCTGAAAATTTCATGGTCCTACGATAAGTAGTTTAGGTATGGGTCGCAAAAGTTTGTTTAAAAAAATGCTGGGGTCAGTTTTGACCCCACTGGACCATGCATAAACTTTCTAGGATAACTTAATCAACAATGAGCCAATCTCGGTAAAAACGTTTGAGAAGTTATAAAACATATATACAAACAAACTCCTTGAAGGAAATTTGTTTTCGACCAGAAATGTCATAATGGCACACATTGATATACGCCTGGGGTCAGTTTTGACCCCATACGGTGGTTTGAGGGTTAATAGATGCTATATTTTCAAAGGTAACATATGAAATCCATATGATTGTGGGCCACAGTAAGCCATCTGGGGTGTGTATTGTTGGATGTGTAATGATGAATTCTGGGAAGGTAGATAGGCACATGTGGTGTGCACCGTTAGCCAAAGTCATAGCCATACCTTGGTCATACCTTGGTCATACCTTGGCCATACCTTGGCCATACCTTGGTCACACCTTGGTCATACCTTGGTCATATCTTAGTCATACCTTGGTCATACCTTGATCATACCTTGGTCATACCTTGGCCATACCTTGGCCATACCTTGGCCATACCGGTCGCGGAAGAACTGGGGTGTGTAACGTTAGCCATACTCATAGCCATACCTATAATAGCTATACCTTGGTCATACCTTGGTCATACCTTGGTCATACCTTGGTCATACCTTGGCCATACCTTGGTCATACCTTGGTCATACCTTGGCCAAACCTTGGCCATACCTTGATCATAAGTTGGCCATACCTTGGTCATACCTTGGTCATACCTTGGTCATACCTTGGCCATACCTTCGTCAAACCTTGGTCATACCTTGGTCATACATTGGTCATACCTTGGTCATACCTTGGTCATACCTTAGCCATACCTAGGTCATAGCTTGGCCACACCTTGGCCATAACTTGTGATACCTTTACCATACCTTAGACATACGGTTGATCATACCTTGATGACTTGGTCATACCTTGGCCATACCTTGCTCATACTTTGGTCATACCTTGGTCATATCCTTGGTCATACCTTGGCCATACCTTGGTCATACCTTGGTCATACCATGGGCATTACCTTGGTCATTCCTTGGTCATACCTTGGTCATACCTTGGCCATACCTCGATCATACCTTGGTCATACCTTGGTCATACCTTGGCCATGTTTTGGTCATACCTTCTCATACCTTGGTCATACCTTGGTCATACCTTGGTCATACGCCGGTCATACCTTGGTCATACCTTTGCCATACCTTCGTTATACCTTGGCCAAAGCTTGACCATACCTTAGCCATACCTTGGTCATACCTTCGTCATACCTTGGTCATACATTGGTCATACCTTGGCCATACCTAGGTCATACCTTGTCCATACCTTGTCCATACCTTGGTCATACCTTTGCCATACCTTGGCCATACCTTGGCTATCGCTTGGCCATACGTTGGTCATACCTTGGTCATACCTTGGTCATACGTTGGTCATACCTTGGTCATACCTTGGCCATACCTTGGTCATACGTTTGTCATGCCTTGGCCATACCTTGGCCATTCCTTGGTGATACCTTGGCCATACCTTGGCTATACCTAGGCCATACGTTGGTCATACCTTGGCCATACTTTGGTCATACATTGGTAATACATTGGCCATACCTTGGCCATACCTTGGCCGTACATTGGTTACACCTTAATCATACCTTGGTCATACCTTGGTCATACCTTGGCCATACCTTGGTCAAACCTTGGCCATACCTTGGTCATACCTTGGTCATACCTTGGTCATACCTTTGTCATACCTTGGTCATACCTTGGCCATACTTTGGTCATACCTTGGCCATACCTTGGCCATACCTTGGTCATACCTTGGTTATACCTTGGCCATACCTTGGTCATACCTTGGTCATACCTTGGCCATACCTTGGTCATACCTTGGCCATACCTTGGCCATACCTTGGCCATACCTTGGTGGTACCTTGGTCATATCTTGGCCATACCTTGGTCATACCTTTGCCATACCTTTGCCATACCTTGGCCATTCCTTGGTGATACCTTGGCCATACCTTGGCTATACCTAGGCCATACGTTGGTCATTCCTTGGCCATACCTTGGTCATACATTGGTCATACACTGGCCATACCTTGGCCATACCTTGGCCATACATTGGTCATACCTTGGTCATACCTTGGTCATACCTTGGTCATACCTTGGCCATACCTTGGTCATACCTTGGCCATACCTTGGTCATACCTTGGTCATACCTTGGTCATACCTTGGTCATACCTTGGTCATACCTTGGCCATACTTTGGTCATACCTTGGCCATACCTTGGTCATACCTTGGTCATACCTTGGTTATACCTTGGCCATGCCTTGGTCATACCTTGGTCATATCTTGGCCATACCTTGATCATACCTTGGCCATACCTTGGCCATACGTTGGCCATACCTTGGTCATGCCTTGGTCATACCTGGGTCATACCTTGGTCATACCTGGGTCATACCTGGTCATACCTTGGTCATACCTTGGTCATACTTTGGCCATACCTTGGTCATACCTTGGTCATACCTTGGTCATACCTTGGCCAAATCTTGGCCATACCTTGGCCATACCTTGGTCATGACTTGGTCATACCTTGGTCATACCTTGGTCATACCTTGGGCATACCTTTGCCATACCTAGGTCATACCTTGACCATACCTTGGCCATACCTTGGTCATACCTTGGCCATACGTTGGTCATACCTTGGCCATACGTTGGTCATACCTTGGCCATACCTTTGTCATACCTTAATCATACCTTGGTCATACCTTGGCCATACCTCGGTCATACCTTGGTCATACCTTGCTCATACCTTGGCCATACGTTGGTCATATCTTGGCCATACCTTGGTCTTACCTTGGCCATACCTTGGCCATACCTTGTTATACCTTGGTCATACCTTGGCCATACCGGTCGCGGAAGAACTAAGATGTGTAACGTTAGCCACACTCATAGCCATACCTTTAATAGCCATACCTTCGTCATACCTTGGTCATACCTTGGCCATACCTTGGCCATACCTTGGCCATGCCCTGGTAATACCTTGGTCATACCTTGGTCATACCTTGACCATACCTTGGTCATACCTTAGCCATACCTTGGTCATACCTTGGCCACACCTTGGCCATAACTTGTGATACCTTTGCCATACCTTGGTCATACCTTGGCCATACCTTGTTATGCCTTGACCATACCTTGGTCATACCTTGGCCATACCTTGGCCATACCTTGTTATACCTTGGCCATACCTTGGTCAAACCTTGGCAACACCTTGGTCATACCTTGGTCATACCTTAATCATACCTTGTTCATACCTTGGTCATACCTTGGTCATACTTGGTCATACCTTGGCCATACCTTGGCCATACGTTGGTCATACCTTGGCCATACCTTGGTCACACCATGGCCATACCTTGGTCACACCTTGGTCATACATTGGTCATACCTTGGCTTTACCTTGGTCATACCTTGGTCATACCTTGGCCATACCTTGGCCATACCTTGGCCATACCTTGGTCATACCTTGGCCATACCTTGGTCATACCTTGGCCATACCTTGGTCATACCTTGGTCATACCTTGGCCATACCTTGGTCATACCTTGGCCATACCTTGGTCATACCTTGGACATTCCATGGTCATACCTTTGGTCATACCGTTGGCCATACCTTGGTCATACCTTCGCCATACCTTCGCCATACCTTGGTCATACCTTAGCCATACCTTGGTCATACCTTGGTCATACCTTGGCCATACCTTGGTCATGACCTTGGCCATACCTTGGTCATACCTTGGTCATACCTTGGCCATACCTTGGTCATACCTTGGCCATACCTTGGTCATACCTTGGTCATACCTTGGTCATACCTTGGCCATACCTTGGTCATACCTTGGTCATACCTTTGGTCATACCTTGGTCATACCTTGGTCATACCTTGGCCATACCTTGGCCATACCTTGGCCAAACCTCGGCCATACCTTGGCTCATTCCTTGTTCATGACCTTGGTTATACCTTGGCCATAGCTTGGCCAATACCTTGGGCAAAAGCTAGGTCATAACCTTGGTCATACCTTGACCATACCTTGGCCATACCTTGGACATACATGGGTCATACCTTGGTCATGCCTTGGCCATACATTGGCCATACCTTGGTCATACCTTGGTCATACCTTGGCCATACCTTGGTCATACCTTGGCCATACCTTGGTCATACGTTGGTCATACCTTGGCCATACCTTGGTCACACCATGGCCATACTTTGGTCACACCTTGGTCATACATTGGTCATCCCTTGGCCTTACCTTGGTCATACCTTGGTCATACCTTGGCCATACCTTGGCCATACCTTGTTATACCTTGGTCATACCTTGGCCATACCTTGGTCATACCTTGGTCATACCATGGTCATATCCTTGTCATACCTTGGCCATACCTTGGTCATACCTTGGTCATACATGGCTATTCCTTGGTCATTCCTTGGTCATACCTTGGTCATACCTTGGCCATACCTCGATCATACCTTGGTCATACCTTGGTCATACCTTGGCCATGTTTTGGTCATACCTTGGTCATACCTTGGTCATACCTTGGTCATACCTTGGTCATACCTTGGTCATACCTTGGTCATACCTTTGCCATACCTTCGTTATACCTTGGCCAAAGCTTGACCATACCTTGGCCATACCTTGGTCATACCTTCGTCATACCTTGGTCATACATTGGTCATACCTTGGCCATGCCTAGGTCATACCTTGTCCATACCTTGTCCATACCTTGGTCATACCTTGGCCATACCTTGGCCATACCTTGGCCATACCTTGGTCATACGTTGGTCATACCTTGGCCATACCTTGGTCATACCTTGGCCTTACCTTGGTCATACCTTGGTCATACCTTGGTCATACCTTGGTCATACCTTGGTCATGACTTGGCCAAACCTTGGCCATACCTTTGTCATACGTTGGGGGAAGGTGCTCTAACAGTGTCGAGTACCTTGGCCATACCTTGGCAAAATCTCGCCATACGTTGCTCATTCCTTGGTCATACCTTGGTTATACCTTGGCCATAGCTTGGCCATACCTTGGCAAAATCTGGCCATACCTTGGTCATGCCTTGACCATACCTTGGTCATACCTTGGTCATACATTGGCCATACATTGGCCATGCATTGGCCATACATTGGCCATACATTGGCCATATGTTGGTCATACCTTGGCCATACCTTGGTCATACCTTGGCCATACCTTTGTCATACCTTGGTCATACCTTTGTCATACCTTGGTCATACCTTGGCCATACCTTGGCCATACCTTGGCCATACATTGGCGGTACATTGGCCATACCTTGGTCATACCTTGGCCATACCTTGGTTATATCTTGGTCCTTCCTTGGTCATACCTTGGTCATACCTTGGCCATACCTTGGTCATACCTTGGTCATACCTTCGCCATACCTTGGTCATACCTTGGCCATACCTTGGTCATACCTTGGTCATACCTAGGCCATACCTTGGTCATACCTTGGCCATACCTTGGCCATACCTTGGTCATACCTTGGTCATACCTTGGTCATACCTTGTTTATACATTGGCCATACCTTGGCAAAATCTGGCCATACCTTGGTTATACCTTGGTCATACCTTGGTTATACCTTGGCCATAGCTTGGCCATACCTTGGCAAAATCTGGGCATACCTTGGGCATACCTTGCTTCATACCATACCTTGGCCATACCTTTGGTCATACCTTGGTCATACCTTGGTCATACCTTGGTCATACCTTGGTCATACCTTGGCCAATACCTTGGTTATACCTTGGCCATACCTTGGCCATACCTTGGTCATACCTTGGTCATACCTTGGTCATACCTTGGCCATACCTTGGGTCATACCTTGGTCATGCCTAGGTCATACCTTGGTCCATACCTTGGCCATACCTTGGTCATACCATGGCCATTTACCTTGGTCATACCTTGGCCATACCTTGGTCATACCTTGGTCATACCTTGGCCATACCTTGGTCAAACCTTGGCCATACCTTGGTTCATACCTTGGTCATACCTTGGTCATACCTTGGCCATAGCTTGGGTCATACCTTGGCCAAATCTTGG
>NC_049980.1:11090609-11156006 GCF_000003815.2 Branchiostoma floridae | reverse complement strand
ATACCTTGGTCATACCTTCGCCATACCTTGGTCATACCTTAGCCATACCTTGGTCATACCTTGGTCATACCTAGGCCATACCTTGGTCATACCTTGGCCATACCTTGGCCATACCTTGGTCATACCTTGGTCATACCTTGGTCATACCTTGGCTCATACCTTGGCCATACCTTGGCCATACCTTGGCAAAATCTCGCCATACGTTGCTCATTCCTTGGTCATACCTTGGTTATACCTTGGCCATAGCTTGGCCATACCTTGGCCATACCTTGGTCATACCTTGGTCATACCTTGACCATACCTTGGTCATACCTTGGTCATACATTGGCCATACATTGGCCATGCATTGGCCATACATTGGCCATACATTGGCCATATGTTGGTCATACCTTGGCCATACCTTGGTCATACCTTGGCCATACCTTTGTCATACCTTGGTCATACCTTGGTCATACCTTGGTCATACCTTGGCCATACCTTGGCCATACCTTGGCCATACATTGGCGGTACATTGGCCATACCTTGGTCATACCTTGGCCATACCTTGGTCATACCTTGGCCATACCTTGGCCATAGCTTGGTCATACCTTGGCCATATCTTGGTCATACCTTGGCCATACTTTGGTCATACCTTGGTCATACCTTGGCCATACCTTGGTCATACCTTGGCTATACCTTGGTCATACCTTGGTCATTCCTAGGTCATACCTTGGTCTTACCTTGGCCATACCTTGGTTCAGACCTTGGCCATACCTTGGTTATACCTTTGCCATACCTTGGTTATACCTTGGCCAAATATGCAGAAAACTGCCTGAACAGGAGGACGATTCCTGGATATCCAGAAAACGACCTGAACGCCTGACGAAAATAAGGAATTCTCCCGCCATTTTTAATTTGCGAGCAAGAGGTCACTGTGGGTCACGTACGCACCGCAATGGTATCATGCACCGCGGGTGTCCCGCAATACTCTGAACGCATGTCTTGAAAGGCAACCGTTTTCCACAACGATAGACAATAACAGTCGCATGACTATATATGTGTGGCGTGTTTGAAGTTGTTTTTCGTGCAGCGTCACATTCTATTAACCTGTTAAAATCATTCAGATGGCGTCCTATCATGGGGAGGGCAGCGATCACTTCCGGGTTTTAAGGTAGCAGAACACAGTATTAATGGGCGAACCCCGGGTTGTATGACGCGGGTACATAAACTAGTACGGATAAACTTGTTGAAGGAGCGGTAAAAAGCTTTATTTGAGGGGCAGCCAGATATAACCTGTGCTACGTGGTCACGGAAGGTGTCGACTCTGAGACTGCATGGTTTGGATTGTGAAAGTTTTCTATTTTGTGTATAAATGCGCCCCATTACGCAACTGCCTTTCTAGCGTGAGCCGGCTGCAGTTTCAGTCGAAGCCAGTCACCTTGAGGCCCTTAACTATAGAAATCCCCATAGGCCGAAAACTGTGTTCTGCTACCTTAATCTCTCGCAACTTGAGTCTGTCGAGGTCTCACGAGGTCGACCCATATATGGAAACATGGGCGTGCATAATAATGTTTTCTGTCCTGTCAATCACCATGATTGACGGCACCGGAAGTACGAATCCTGGATATCTAGTTTTCTCAAGGTTTTTTGACGATTCCTGGAGCCGACGAAAAGTAGATGCAACATGCTACAACACATCATTTTGCCCATTTGGGTACTCTCCAAGCAGAGGTTGGTTGTGAAAATCGATTTTCCCCACTAACCTCTGCTTGGAGAGTACATTTGGGTACTTTCTCGTCATGTTAACTAAAAATCTACGGAGAGGGCAAAAATTCTCGTTTTTGTAGAAATCGGGAAAATAAAAATGAGCAGCCTGATGTGATGTATAGATTAACTCGATGTGGCTTTACATAAAATACAACTGTTTCAATTGCATAGTTTCATAAGTTGTACTTAAACAAGAAGCCATATGGACTATATAGTATCTCACAATGATCTATGTTTTTGCCTCAGAATCATTGGGGTGTGGTAGCCTGCTTGGGATCCGGGCTTTTCGCAGGGTTGGTTCCTGCAACGTCAAGGTACGTACAAGACCGGGGATACACAGCATATCAGCTCAACTTCTTCAACGATCTGCTGCTTGTTTCCGCTGTTCTGTGTGTCGCCATCTGCCATAGGACAAACCTCCGGCTCCCCAATAACCATGGAAAAGTCATCCGCTTGATTTTGAATGGAGTGGGTCGTTTCTTTGCAATCCTTTGCCAGATATCTGCTTACCGGTACGCCCCTCCTGCCAACGCAGAAATGGTGCTCAGCCCTGGCTTGATCGTCTTCGTCGTGATTCTTTCCTGCATTTTCATTCAAGAGGTAAGTCGCCAATAGACTTAGGGTACTACATAAACCAGTCATATAAAACAGTCAATTGATATTCAACATCCTCTGTGCCAAAACGTACATTTCCTGTTGAAAAAAGTTCAGTCTTAAGTCGATTGCATACAATGAGGTAAATGTCAGAGACTAAGAACGAATGGCACAGTTTCTGTGCTTCATTAGGACATTACAAAATGTATTTCTACTATACACAAATGTAAAGAGGTCTGTATAGAAAAAGACGATACAATTAGGATGGGCAAAACCGCGTTTGAGAAATTAAACGGGTCTTTTTTCTTCTTGAAATCCTCTAATATTCTTATGCAAGCCTCAGTACAAAAGTGTCATACATTCAGTACTTTATCTATCATTTAACTTTTCAGCATATATTTTGTGATTTCAGATGCCCACACGTATGACCATGTTTGGCAGTCTATGGTGTATAGCAGGTGTTTCACTACTGGGTTATAGCGCCACCATCAACAAGAGCCCGTCAACGGTCAACAACGACGGCGTTGTTCTAGGAATTGTGCTAGCCATCGGTGCAGCATTGTTGCACGCCATGCTGAACATTAACGTCAAAATGCTTATGGAATCCACCTCGAAAACGATGATTTTGACATACACTTACGGCATAGCCACAGTTGTGTCAGGGCTAACAACGATTTTTACGAGTGAAACATGGTACCTGGAGCCGACTGCTGCCGCAGTCTTGTTTGCAAACTGTGCAAGTCGTGGTACAGGAATCGTGCTGAGGTACGCTGGCCTGAAGCTTGTGGAGATCAATGCTGTAACTGCACTGCTACAGTCCAATGCGTTCTCTGCCTATGGACTGCAGTGGGCACTGCTCGGCTTTGTACCGACTATCTTTGATGGCTTTGGTCTGACATGTATTTTCATAGGAACATTTTCTGTCGCTATATGGCAGGCGCTAGTCCGTCGGAGGAAAGACAGACACGTTGAATTAATGAAACTGTTAGACTTGAATGTCACACAACCGAACAATGACAAGTAACGCAGCCCAACATTTGAGCCCATAACTAGGCACTGAGCAAGGAGCTTAATTTTATTTCACATATCCTTATATCCCCCATACAGAGCCCAGATTGAAAAGCAGTAACTATCTTTCTTGACAATTAAGAATTGTTCCTAGACAGAGAAACCAATAAATGACATAACTTAACCCATATTGAGCACTTACAGAGCAACAGAAGTGGGTAAAACCAGCAGAATTCATTTTCAAGTAGCCTTATATCCCCCATACAGAGCCCCATTAAACACTTGCAATTAGCTGGAGCGTTTTTGACAACTAAGCAGTGTTTCTACACAATGACACCAAAAATTTGTTCGTTACCCCGTAGTGAGCAGTTATTACCTGTTTTGACATCGTCAAAACCTGGAAAATCCCCATAAAGACCCCCCGCTCACGGCTCATGGTATGCATGGCCCAATTAGACAATGTTTGATTTTCAATTAGTACACATTCCTTTATCTAGTAAAGGTAAAACCATTCATTTAAATTGCTGGGTGTCGGAGAACAAGCCCCTTAAAGATCACAGAAATGTAGAGAGTCAAAAATTGTGTTTTCATTGGTTCTGGTAACCCCCTGTAACACCCTTTTAATTTCAATACTTCATCTTCAAATTTTTGTCAGTAAAACCTAAGAACACAATAGATATGGGAATATAAAACTTTATTTCATACCTTAATTAGAACTATCAGAATAGCCATCGCAATTTCAGTAATTTTCAGTCATCAATAGTTTGATTTTGGAGGGTCTCCTAGGGGGGGGGGGCAGAACGCCATAACGAAAAATAGCTGGAGGGTTTTAATCAGATGGCTGTCCATAGTTCTCTTGGTGTCCCATATTTGTCACACAATGTATTGCTTCATGCTATTCACGTTTTAAGAGAATAGTGTGAACAAAGTATGTATATATACACCTTTTAGTTTTTCCCAAATAGACCAAGGATGTCGCACATAGCTATGGGTGTTTGATTTGTTTTTAATGCTTTTTATTGTAAATTGAATGAATTCCAATAAGTAAAGTGATTTCAGTAGATTCGTAGTGTTATAAGACTCCTGTGACAAATGTAAACTGAAGAAGGCAAAGTAATGATATTCATTGTGAATACTGAATTAAATGCTAATTATGTATTTGATATTATTTCTTAAAACCTTGTGTTAAATGATGTTACAATTGTATCAGAGCATTGCGTACGTAGTATGCAGTTCTGGCTAAGGTATTGGCATATCACAAAGTTCTATCTTATCATAGCTTGTCGTTATACATTCATAATTTAGTAATGTCACTAATACGCTAATTAACGTCATATTTCTGTCGTATTTAACATAGTCATAAATAATGTCATCGTCTTCAAAGAAATGATAAATTTCACAAATTCCATATTCATAATAAATTACACAACTAGGGTGCTTAAGAAATACATGACCTATACATGAGTATACGTGTACATTGATGGTTGATGGGTTCCAAATGTACCAAATTAAATGTACAACAGACAGGTTCATATTCCACTCCCAGAAGTTTTACATATTCCCCCGCAGAAGTTTCATATTCCACTTACCCAAGTTAAAAAAAGATGAATCTATTTGTTCTCTTTCGCTTACTTTTTTCTGGGGAGAGGAAAGTCCATCGTTAAGCACATAACGTGGAACCCGCATGCCATTCTGTGCTAATGCTGCCATTGCTCTGGGGATTGCATTTCTATCTAACATTTTCATGACTGTTGAATGGAGAAACTCTTTAAAAGACGTGGACTGCCCACATCAGTGAAGCCGTCAGATCTACTCCTTTTCCTTGTCTTCATGTGTAGTCTTTTGCATGGCATTCTGAAAGAAATTAATTGTGTGTTATCACTTGTCAACAGAAGTATGAGTCAGGCTAATATTTTATACTCGAATACTCGAATAAACTTTGTACTTACCTAAAGGCAATAACAAAGGCTACTGCGAGCGCGGTCAGCACCACAGGAATTCCAACCTCGAGTGTAAGCTCCTCTGGGAAGCCACTTGGCTCATCTATAAAACAAAGTAGTGCCTATATTTACATGCACTAGGTTCTTAGCTGCACAACTCAACTCTCCCTTTCCACCAGAGGCTACGACCGCTGAGCCACCAAATATTCCAAAAAATGCTCAAAGAATTTCATAGAAGAATAACGATTTTTCTCTGCGTTTGTGTATTTTGTTGTCTTTTACTTTACTTTTGCATCGTTCATTATATTGAATCAGAAAATTAGAAAATAAAGCGGCAGCTGTCTAATGGAAAAAGAGATGGTTTGTGTGTAAACAAGTAATCACAGGCGCATTAAGAAGGAAGAAACACAAAACATATACCAACCAAGAATTATTCGTGTGTGAAAGATGAACAGATTTGATATCAAGATGACTGACTCACCATCATCTGTCGAGTCCCCACCTTGCACCCACTGGGGCCGTTCGTGAACATGTACTCCCCCCGGTCCATCTGTACGGTCCCCACGTCTTTGTGAATTATCTTGACCCACTGAAAGATAGCCCGAAAAGTCGCATGATATATCTTTATAATACATACAAGCACCGCCACTGTGAAGGCATGCAGTACCATAGCCTTTTTGAGGCCACAGGGACAGTGGGGTGTTAGTCAACGTATCTAGGACACCGTATTGGAAGTTGGAGCCCAACCCTCTCAGCTCATTCCAGTTCCTTCACACCCCCCCCCCCCCCCCCCCAAAAAAAATACACAAACTTCAGGTACCCATTGAGCGAAGTCGCGCAAAGTGCCGTTCACAAATAAATGGTCGTCATTTACAAAAATGACTCATCAGATATCTTTAGTGGGCTTCCTGTTGGTTCTCTAGTAACATTGTATCATGATGATTTATCTAAATTTATTTTGAAGGAGAGTGACACTTACAGGCAGCTGGGTTCTGCAGATTTTCTAGGGGCCGATCTATATCCTTGTTGTTGTCGGTGTTCTCATGAGTCAGGCCCGGTTGCTCTTCCAAGGGATGGGCGGGTTCACTGTTCATCTGTTCTCCATCCCTGTACCCGATAACTGCGTCGTCATAACCCTGTGGCATATCTACAGGTTGGTTGGGATTGTCCTGAAACGGTTGTCTGTCTGTGTTTTCGGCGCCTACAACATCCGGGGGTTCTGCCGTAGAGTAAGCAGGTTGGGTTTTGATGTCTGTACCTTCATGCAGTAGAGGCTCTTCATGAGGATTTTCTGTCTCATCGGGTACATTGTGTATCCCCTCATCGTCCTCTCTTTCAAGCTGCTCTCCAGACCATTGATCTAAAACATGGTACAGATATAGCATATTAGATATGATTGGTTTAGCTTATAATTCACTGCCAGCACACACCAAAGAACAAAATGATGCAACACTGTATATGCTATGAACCATGCAGACTGCTCGCTACGTCTAAGAACCACCTACATGTTGTTGTATTTCACTTCTTATAATGAGCTACTACAGACTATGTCAGTGCATTCAGATATGAAATGAAGATGAAATCAATTTACACTTACCAAATGTTTCTTGGTCTAGTAAATCCTCTTTATTCAAAAAAGGTTGTCGAGTCTCGGTACCGTGTTCTGCGGCGCCGTTTCTGCCGTGAGCCGTTCTACTGATGCTATCCACCATTTCATCCTGTAGGACTAATAGGTAAAATGGAAAGAGTGTTAGTCACATGTAGAACAACTTCATGACATTTTATACACTGGCAAAGGAGCATTTTGTACGTATACAAGGGATTGCTACAAATGGATTGCTAACATACTGTACATACTCGTACCTACCTGGATTTGGAACATTTACTGAAGAGTGATCTGTGATCAACTGGTTATTCTCGTCTTTGGTGCCAGTGTCTATATTTGGTGGTTGGTCGATGTCTTCTTTCTGGAGGACTTCAACTGGTCTTTCCTCCCCTTCATCTTCGTCGAGACTATCTTTCGGTGGCTTCTCTTTAGGATTTGGAATGTCTTCTGCGAAATAGTTGTAAAAACATTGATTTAAGTAGCACAAAGTTTAGGCGAGGAATTGATGTCTTTAAATAGATAGATTTTTGCTCATGTCATGAGCAAATACAGCATATTTCAAGAGCACCTTCGTTGACTGGATATGTTCGCTTCGCGTTTCATGAATATTAATTAGAGCAAGGGGTAACTAGACCTCAATTAGAATGACGCTTCCTCATTGGCTGAACCTAAGTTGAACAAACAGGCTTGTAGTAAATGTCGCGCGGCTATTGGCTGCCCTAATAATTCGATTAGCGATCGCGCACACCTGCACACCATCCCACTGGTTTGGTCAACGTCCTCTGGGTCACATTACTGGAACGCTGCGGGAAGGTAAAAATATTTGTCAAAAAATCCAAAATACATCATTTTGAAGTGCTGTATGCTAAAATTTATATCTGCGTCCCTTGAATGAATATTCCACGCACCCCTTTGCCAAAATGCAGGTTATTTTGTTGTAATACCAGGGCACAGGAGGCAAAAATATACAAGTTTGGAAGAATGTTGTATGTTGACACTGATAAACATCTAGTTCACTGTAAGCAATTGCCAACCTGGAGTTTGGTCACCATGTGGTTGGTTGTCCTTTTTCTTGTCATCAGACGGTTCTTCCATATCCCCATCTTGAATCCTACTGTCTTCATCTTGACTTAGTGTCTTCCTATCTACATTTTGGTCTCCCTCTATTGCTGTTTCTTCTCTGTTTCTTGGGGTACTTCTCAGGAGAGAATCTGAATTCGAACTTTCCGTTTTCGTTAGAAGAGCTGTATGTTTAGTCTCAGTAAAGTTTGGCTTTTTGGAAGTCGAACTAGTTGGAACCAAAGGTTGGGCTGTTGTCTGCGGTGTTCCTGAAGGGAACGGCAGGATATCAACTTCAATTATAGTCATATGGTGTCGAGAAAATGATTCCGGCTGATGTTTTCCACAAATCTATCCAACGTTTGGTATCAATTATGTGCTTCATGAATTAAAAAGCAATAACAAAAACAAAAAAACAATGGAAAACAAACCTGCATCACTAGACCTGCATCGGAGGGGACTCAACACATAGAATCCTTGTTCGTCCAGAAGGGATACTATGTTTTCGTTTTCGTCGAAGCAGACTTTGATTGATGTGTCACCGAACGCCAGTCCTGTCACCGGTAGTAGGCTCTTGTCCGTTACAGTTCCTGCATCTTTCCGCCAGGTGTCGTCGTTGTTATCACAGTTGCAACGTGGGTTTCCATTGTCACACGTGCCTGTGGTTTTATACACGAATCCATGTAGTAAATTTTGTTGTGACGCATGAAAGTCAGTTTTTGTGTTGTACCAGGTAAAAGATTAAGATACATTCTTTACCGTCTGCATACTGTGTATTCACACGTGCGTATTTATTCAAGTCCGTATGAAGTCCGTATGGAAATCTTAGCCTATACCAGGATCCACAGGGCACTGGGAAAAGTGAAAAATGACAAATATAGACAGATAACATGCCAAACGAGTTAGCTGGGTCGGGGTCGCAAACCATACCCCTCGGCAACTAAATCTGCCAATATGTGTATTATTTCCATTGACCTGTGGAGCCTGGTAGAGGCTAAGTCTTCCATACGGACCTCATACGGAGTTGAATATATACGCACTGTGAACACACCTTTAGTCACAATCACGCTTTACCTGTTACACCGCACGCACACTTTCCCGCGTGGCCCCTTGCCCCTGGCCAGTAAGACATCCCCGTTCCCTCTCTAGAGTACCAGGCGGCATGCTGCTTGTCGGGTTTTGACTCTTTCTCTGAATAGAATATGGCCGAGCCGTAACAGTGATACTGCAAAATTAGAAGAATTTATAGAGGGAGTTAGTTCCAGGCTAGTCTGATCTGGCTTGTTCTTTTGTTCGCTTCTGCTACCCGTCTGGAAACCTGTATATTCAAATCTTTTGGTGGTGCCATCCCAGGCGCCCCAGCAAGGTGATGGGGTGATAAGGAATGCGGAATAGTCCCCATCCCTGACCAGAGAGCGAGGTGAACACTTTTACAAATTTTCAAACAAGTGCTTTTAAAAAAAGCTGGCGTTTCGTCTACGTTTATGAGTGTGAACTGTCTTTTTCTTGAAGTAAAATCTGTTAGAAAAAGTCACTTAAGGGCTGTTGCGTCTATAAGAAAAATTGTTATTTTGGAAAGGAGTACTTTTTAATAGCTGGTCTTGGCTTACAACTTTATTTTAAATGTACAATAAGTTCATTATAAAATCTATCAATATACTCAGGTACTTATGTACACTTGAAAAAGCACCATCAGCACTAGTACTGTGACAAGATTCTATCTAAATTGACTACCAAATGTCAAACAAATATCCAAACCAATGAACAGCTACCTCATCTCTATTATACTGGTTTCCGCATTTACAACATTCCTTCCTTGTTTTCCTGGATAATTTTGCTAATATTCATGAAAATTTCCATACTTTTGTGTCGAGCGGTGTGACTTTCCACATCCGTGTTGTCTGAAAACTTCTGAATGAAGTCGATACTGAACAATGGAGCATTTGCTACTGTAAGAAAGGATCGCTGTTTTTGACGGAGTTTCATGCAAACAACATCAAGAGCCTCTGTTTACATCATGAATAGTAGTTTAGTGGCGAGTGTTTTGCGAGAATCATCTTACCGCGCATAGGAGCCGCTGTACGGTATTTTCCATTACCATGAACAGAAAAATTCGAATGCCGGGTTTGGAATCTATGAAGTCCTGTTCATAAGACAAAGGCCTTGCATACATGAAATGAATA
Source organism: Branchiostoma floridae (assembly GCF_000003815.2). Classification (NCBI taxonomy): domain Eukaryota; kingdom Metazoa; phylum Chordata; class Leptocardii; order Amphioxiformes; family Branchiostomatidae; genus Branchiostoma; species Branchiostoma floridae. Next base: position 11,145,870 of record NC_049980.1, on the reverse strand, counting down.
CTAAAATTTAAAAAAATGATATATGAAAATATAATATCAATAAATAAATAGAATATTTATATATTATCTTCAATATTTAAAAAGAAAACATCCACTCTCGGTTTCGAACCAGGGACTTTCGAATCCGAAGGCGTATGACTTTACCGATTGAACTAAGTTGTTACGTGTATTGTATATGAGTGTAGTCGATACTGAACAATGGAGCATTTGCTTCTGTAAGAAAGGATCGCTGTTTTTGATGGAGTTTCATGCAAACAACATCAAGAGCCTCTGTTTACATCATGAATAGTAGTTTAGTGGCGAGTGTTTTGCGAGAATCATCTTACCGCGCATAGGAGCCGCTGCACGGTATTTCCATTCATTCTTGTGCAATCTTGTGGAATAGTATTTCCATTACCATGAACAGAAAAATTCGAATGCCGGGTTTGGAATCTATGAAGTCCTGTTCATAAGACAAAGGCCTTGCATATATGAAATGAATACTAGAATGAATAAAAAATGATATATAAAAATATAATATCAATAAATAAATAGAATATTTATATATCTTCAATATTTAAAAAGAAAAATCCACTCTCGGTTTCGAACCAGGGACTTTCGGATCTGAAGGCGTATGACTTTACCGATTGAGCTAAGTTGTCACGTGTGTAATGGCGAGTGTACATTATGCTTTAACCTCACTACATAGTATTATTTATGTCGATTTTCGGTCGCTTTCTTGATAAAATCATTTTTTTTCTTGTGCAATCTTGTGGAATAGATGTTATATGGCCATTTTCCAGGATATTGAAGTCCGAAACCACAATGCAATGGTATTTCCGAACATACAGTTGTAGCAGTTGCGTGCGGTCGTGTTGAACCAAACCAAGCACCAAGCATGCATCGAAGCAACCACTGAAGGTAAAACCCAATACATTGCGTTTCGTCGCCAGAGGGCGACGAAACGCAAAAAGATGGTGGGTTTAGGGTACAAATACTATCCTCCTCTTCATATCTCAACATCCTTATTCCCTTCCTACTATCCTTAATTTTACTCGACTTTTCGCCTGTTGCTCCCAACCCCCTCTTGCTTCCTCCCCAAAGTCAAACTGTGCGCCTTTTGTGATAATATCTCCCCTTGTTTTACCCCTGCCCTCATTGCATACGTTGTCATTTGCATAACTCCTCTGATTGGTTACCCTCCAAAATTGAGTTAATCGACCACCTGTCTGTGGCGCGCGGGGACAGGTGTAGCTGGTGTAGCGCTGTGAATAGCAGAGAAGCGACTATATATGAGGGCCCCAAAGGGGGGGTACCGACAACGCTCTACGCTAAATTCGGGAGGGCCGGCTACGTAATACGCTAAATTATGGACGCTTCATTACGCTCTACGCTAAATTACGAAATTTCATAATGCATTATGCAAATATTTATTGTCTTTTGGCTGAACTCCGCCGACGGCAGAACATGTGAAGATGAGATCTAAACAAAACTGATAATTCCATCAATAAGATTAAAACTTAACTTCTAAAGACGTCTTGCTGGCCAAAGGCGGCGACAGCAAATTTCTTATGTGACGTAATTTTCAGCACTTGTAGCACCGAAAGCGGAGGCGCGACAATCCTAGGGCGTCCGGGGGCATGCTCCCCCGGGAATATTGTGAAATCTTGACCCTCTGAAACGCCATTTTAAGCATTTTGAAGGGCAAATTTTGCTCACAGACTAAGCTAAGTTAAATAGCATCCAATTAGAAATTCACATGGTTTTAGCTTTAAGCTGGGCAACGCCCCCAAACATCATTTTCAGATTTCGAGTGCCGAAAGCACGAACAGTCGAACTGTCGCAAGGTAGGTACGGGAAAATTTGGAAATTTTTACCCTCTGAAACACCATAAGTTCCTGCGTTTTGAGGGACAAATTTTGCTGGCAGGCCATATGCTCAATGTAATGACATTTCTGTCAGAGAAACGTCTTTGAGGGCGACGAGCGCCGGAGAGTCGTGAGCGCCGGAGGCTAGGCCCAAGCCGTCGCAAGCCTTGGCAAGGGCCGCCCGGCGCCCGGAGAAAAATTGAAATCTCGACCCTCTGAAATGCCATTTCCTGCATTTAAGGGGCACATTTTGCTTGTTAACTAAGCTAAGGTCGGTAAAAAGATTTCTACTAGTTGGGGGACGACGCTCCCGCAACATATTTTCACCATGTCCAGTGCCGTAGTGTTGAGCCATAGCAAGGAATGTCCGGCGAAATTTTGAAATCTGGACCCTTTGAAACGCAGTTTCCAGCATTTTCGCGGGTAAAATTTGCCGGTAGACTAGTTAAGTTTAATGAAACTTTGATTACGCTTGACGAAAAATTAACATGAATTACGTTTTACGGTAAAATCCGGTTAGCTTCTACGTAATACGTTAAATTAAAGGGGCCAATATCGCTCGACGCAAAATGCACCGATTACGCTCTACGTTGAATTCGAGCGGTCCCGCTACGGAGTACGTAGAATTAAAACCGCCGATTACGCTCTACGGAAAAGGCCTTTGGGGCCCCCATATATAATATACACTAAACGTTGAGGTCAACTACTATGCGGATGGTACTCAGGCTAGTTGCAGGCGCCATTATTTGGAAACCTGAATTATATATGTATGTTGACGGGAAAACAGTACATCAAGTACAGCTATCATTTTTCTCGAGCCTTGAGATTGGAATGTAACTACTATCCTTAATTTTACCCAATGTATAGATGTCAGTACATCGCCATTTAGAGGCACACAAGTATTTTCTTTGGGTTTGTACATCAATCGAATAAATTCCATCTTTCTCGTTCTTTTATGGTCATATCCAATAATTAGCTAGGTGCAAATTTTGTTCTCAGACTGTTAATTTTCTTACGACTAATGAGAGACTTGACCATACCTCTACATTTTGTTCGCAACTGTCAGAAATCGCCATCAGCGCTTGTATTTGGCGCATGCTGGCGGCGTACGACACGTCTACCCGGTAGGACAAGGGGTGTTCATGTCCGTCCACGTGGGCCATCTCCTCTCTGTTGTGGTGGACGGTGGTTGTCACTGTCAATGCAGACAGAGGATAAGAAGTGACTAGAGAATCCTTCCCACACATTTCGGTGTATAGGGTGGTGTTTAAATTCGTTCCTCCTTTTTATCCCTGTCTATTCTTTTATGGTCACAGTTGTCCAAGTACTTAGACGGGAAACTATTCATTGACAAACATTTTGTAACGTCACAGCCTAAGGACAAGCCATGTGAAGGGAAATAATTGGAATGTGATCAGGACATACAACGTTAGACTAGTTGAAACAAGTTTGGGACCATACTACAATAGAATTATTGTTTGGATACGTATGAAAGATGCACATTGAAAAAGTAAGTTATGGAAAAGACGGATGACTTGTCATGTGTCTGACCTGTTTGGTTAAAGTCACAGGAGACGGTAAATGGTTCCACGCCTGTCCCCGGTCCGTCAGGGTCTATGATGTAACTGCCGCTGCTGTCCTGCGCATGCCCACCACGGGACTTCACCTCAGCACAGGAGGGAGGGTACCACCTGTCAACAGCTGGAGTATAAGAAAAACCTCGGTCAGTATCTAATCATTAATCTCCACGCAGGTGCCTTGCTAGCATAAGGTAGTACCAAAAGCCGACAAAGGAGTGTGGCCGGTCTTGGAGTGTTCATTAGTAACATTCGATTATCTCATTTTGCGACCGTGTGACTACTGATCACTGCTGGACGACACATTCTACTTGTACAACAATGTCAAAAATGCCCCACTTCAACGCACAGAACCTGAATCCATCTTTGCCTTCTATCTGAGACGTCCCTTACCGAAGTCAGGTATTCATTTTTACCTTATGATCCCTATGACACCTTGAGTGAGGACATAGGTGTTAAGTACCTTTCCCAGGAGTACAACATTGGTGAAGTCTAATCTATCTAAGATGTAGTGCTCTTCTTTTCTTGACATATGCATAAAACGCTAGTTCATTCGCGGGGTTATTCATATCAGTTTTATCTAGATACGATGTATTTAGGGATATCAAGTTGACGTACGGCGATTTCAAATTGAAACATCGTGAAAATTTTGCAGTTTGAAATCACCGTCCGTCAATTTGATATCCCTAAATACCCAGTTTTTACAAACAACGAATATAGGTTGAGCCGCGGATAAAGGCGAACGTTAACTTGCGTACATTACATTATACATGAACAATACATTAATGTATACGTGACATTAGTGACAATCATTCTTTTCAAAGGAATGATGGTTAGTAAGGCCACGTTGATTTGATTATATGGATGACATCCGCGCTCGCACCAATTTTCGGCCATTTCCAACAAAAAAAAAGTTTTCGACCACACAATAAATTGTGCAAAGCAGCTGTAAAATGAGCACAAATATTCCGTAGATTATAAAAAAAAGGATCAGAAAACAGATAACTATTGCAATAGAATGCCAAAATGAATCTAAAGTCAAAGAATAAGATGTGAAAGGACAGAAAGAAAAAAAATCTATTGTTGGTTGGGGGAGGTACCAGTACAGAAAATTCAGGTCCAGAGGATCATTTCCAGGTCCGGACATGAACCTGGACCTGATTGTCTGTGGAAACTTGAGAACTGGCAATACTCAAAACAATGGTAATTGGTCAATTTTGCTACCAAGGAATCTGTTTGGTGGATTATTGGACTCCCACTGCATTTTAAAATCCCATCTCCATGTGATAAAGGCTAACTGTCTCTGTACCTTTGATTGTAGAAACTTGGTGCAATTGACTATAAACTCTACTTGACTTCGCTCTTGTTGTCTTCTTGGCCCCCCGGTTAGACCCCAAATGGCTGCCGACATAGTGTGTCCATTTTGTAATTGGCGAAACCTGTTCCTCTGTTGTTTTTTTCAGGTCTGTTTTTTTCGGATTGGTCCAAGAAGAAAAAAATGTTTTGCACCCGTATGATGTACTGGTCCCTACACCTAACTGTTGGTATACCATACTATGTGTGTTTAGTCCTAAGTTCAACCTTCCTGGCCACTTTGATTTCATACTGAAGGCAACTTTTTTTTTGCCAAACTTTTTTTTTATTCGCTCGCTCGCATCAATTTTGGAGTTCCCGGTGGATGTCATCCATATAATCAAATCAACATGGCCTAATGACAAGTATACAGAATCCTTTCACTGCCCCTATACGTGTTGTTTACAAACCTTGCCCCCTGCACCTGAGAGCTCCGATGTTGTAGAATCCCTGCTCGGTGTGCATCAGTACGTCACGACTGGCCCCGAAGACGAGTCGAGTCACCGGCAGGTGCTCCTTATCCCGGATGTGGCCGCCATCTTGCCGCCACTGGTCGTCATCGTTGTCGCAGTTACACCGTTTGTGTCCTTTGTCACAGGTGCCTATGGAGAGGAAACGTATGGTGTGTATGATAAGTAACACAGATAGACAGCACAGATAGACAGATATCGTCACATGCTAAAAGGTATAACAAAAACAACCCTCCCATGTGCACGAAGTCTTACGATGTTCAACATTAATACATCCATAAGTCTACAAATTAGATGATATGTGTAAATATTATACGTTTGCAATAACTCACGCTAGCAGATAAAACTGTTCGGTAATGTTTTCATATACACCTGATACTGTTCTGTCTTCAGTGGTGCTGAAGAAACTGATGAAATCACAAAATACAGTAAATCTATTTTATCTATATCTGATCACATACTACTAAAAATTTATATCAAAATTCAAGACAGGACAATTCTTATCAAAGGCATGTGGACTGATAACAAATAGTTATCGTCAGAAGTTATTTCGTCTGTTTGAAATTGAAATTGAAACCCAGAAAGGTGTCATTTAGGAATTAAAGCTATGAAAGTGACCTGTCACCCCGCATGCGCACTTGCCATCCTGTCCCTCTGCGCCTGCCCAGTTGATCATCCTTGTGTTTTGTTGGGAATACCAGGTCACGTGCTGTCGGTACTGCGCATGACGGTACGGGCGTGAGAACACAGGCGACTCGAAACAGTCGTACTGGAAAATCATAGATTGAACAATTGATATGATTATAAGTACATGGTACACATCCTTACTGTTACATAATTCTATGTCCTTCACTTTTCTGACCAAAACGTTTCTTTATCTGCATGGGAAGAATCAAAGTTTAAAAATTTCTGTACAATTGTATGTCCTGACATCATGGTCTACTATACTAGTACATATTGTCACAGTCGTTCCATAATTCGTTCTACAACAATCTTTACAATGTTACAACGTCCACAACTGTCCTGCCTAATTGTAGTTTTATTTTGGTTCTCGCGTGTTGTGATTCTGTGGGCAGGACCCTTTCAGGGAACCACAAGTGTGTTGTTATGGGTTGAGTTATCAGTCATCAACCGGAGGCAATGATTCATGGAGCTGACAAACCTCTGTTTAAACACCAATATATCACGCTAAAATTCGCCTTTTGTGATTTTTGCTATTTTTGGGGCAATGCTGCAATGCTATCTGAGTTCTTTGATCAAGCCTATCACAAAAATGCTCTATCATACTTAATAATGGAGAATGTCGAAAACAATATTTTTGTCATGACATGGATGAAAAGTGAGAAGGCACGGCACGTTAAAAGCAAACGGATGTACGTGGTTTACATGCTGATAGTGTTGCATAAGTATCACCGCAACTCACGAAAACACTGATGTAACAGATTACAATCCACAACATGGAGAAACTGAGGTTCTAGCCGTTGCGGTTGTTGCAGGGTATGATTTCCTTGCAGTCTTATACATTACATTAGTGTTGGAAGGGCCAAAATGACTACAAGCAAGAAAGGCCAATTTTCGAAACGAATAAGATAATCCTTGTTATGCTTATGTCACATTTCCGGGCAGTATGAGGGAATGAAAAGTATGATATAAAAGACAACATATAACACAAATCGTGAAAATAACTAGTCATGAGCACAATTTGTGCATATTTCTGCATAATTTTATCTTTCGTTTCGGTAAACAGCCTGGTCCGGCCCCGGTTTTGAATTGTGACCTAAGTACAACTGTCTAGGCGATATCTAGCTATTAAGCTTAATGCGAAACGTGAAGTTTTTAGATTGATGAATGGGTATGGAAGGAGTGCAGAATTAAACCAAACTCTCTTTCCATTACGCATTTATCATGGAATCACTTGTTGACGGTAACAGATGTATCCAGTGTTGCGGATCGCGTGTGAGAGCAGAGGGCACAACAGAATCAGCGGCTGCGATCGACAGGAGCTTCCAATAAACCGCACACCTACGTGACCCACTAGACCTTCGGTTTACACTAAATAGTGTCTGACGTCAGTTATCTGACTAAAACGATGTTGATTTGCACAGAGGAAGTTTGAATGTGGATTATATGGCACGTACGATAGACTTTTGTTTGGTAATTTCAATTTTGCAATATGATAATACATACTAATCTAACATGAATGGCAAACGACCTCGCTGGTTTGTTGTGCTTTATGCTTGTGTATGAATAAACAAAATGGCCTACGCGTATTACAGCAGGTAACGTTACGTGTATCTTCTCTGCTGGCTTTACAATACTGTGTGGATTGTGCCCTGTATCGTGAGGGAAAATTATGGATCAGATCAAAATTGACCTTAGTAGACTTTCACAGATTTTTGTAGGCCTTCAAAGTGCAAACTTTAAATAGCCTTAGGAACAGAAATTCAGTCAAATTCTAGGGCAGTAGTGTGCTGTAAAACGCTGTTTACACGTTATTTGAATGCATGCGATAGCTAGGTTTCAACATCACATATTAAAAGTCATTCAGTGTGAATACGCTTCCATCCACCGTTTGTCTTATGATTTTGTTTGTCGATACTTAGTGATAGTGCATTTCTCGGGTACTCACAGATAAGTACTGTTCACAGTCAGACGACAGGCTGACCAAAGCTTGGATCTGCTCCATGGAGGCTGAGTACGTGATGTTGATGACCCTGGGGCCAGGCCCCCTCCTGCCGTCTACTGACTCTCTCTCCTCCTTGTCGTGGTGTACCACAGTTATCCCTGCGGTGAATTAAAGTTTTTTAGCGAGATTGTTCATAGCATTGAACACTTTGAGACAATGAACTAATGATTGTACAAGGAGAAAACAGTGGACATTTGTTTTGAAGGCTGAAAAGTTGTAGACAGTATGGAAACAGTTGTCATCGAGAGTTGCATAGTTTGGAAGTCCGGGAAAGAAACTGTTGCTTTAGAAGGTCTTGAAACCGGCAATCAAACAGTATAACAATGTGAGTTTGAAGAAAACCTAGTGTAACTGAAACCTGCTGCAATCAATCCTCCGGTCACTGATGCTAGCCAATGATCGCTTTGAATTTGTACAAAGTGTAACGTTAAAACTCCTATCAAATCTTTGGCAGGTAGATGATACATTTTGTGCGTTAAATCACTGAACACAAACATCACTACCATGCAAAATCACCATATTCTTTAAGAATAGAAAGGTGCTCCTCACCCGTTTGTTGATCGCTGCTCATGTCGCAGTACACCGGGAAGGGGTCCAAACCACTATTACCATCAGGGTCGATTATGTAATATCCACTCTCTACTTCTCCGGCACGTTTCAGGTGGTCACAGCCTTGTAGTGTTCGGGTAGCTGATAGAGAATCATATGTTGATGATGTTATGACGATAGACACTACACACTAAAAAGGATATGTGTAACGTTAGTGGGCAATAATTACATCGTTGTTTTATAGTATTGGAAAATTTTATGCATTTAATCTTGCATGCGATTGAGAATCACTGTGCAACTTCATAATGAAATACCATGTGAGAATATCTTGTATCGACGCTTTCATTACCTCTATGGAAAAATGGAGGTAGAATCCCTAACCTACCCATGACTCACCTAAACCCTTGAAGGATTCCGCCTGACTCATTCCCAACCAGAACATGTGTAATACTTCCCGACCTTCACACAACATGCACGCAAATACCACAATCCATAAACAAAGAATCCGTATTGAAGCTAACTTTGATCCCAATTTAGTCTATAGACGATATTTACACCATAAAAATTGTACTATGTATGTATCATTTTGATTAAAAGCGAAATGAACCCCTGTTTTATAAATCTCTGATCATACCCATTTCATTTTCTGAGAAAGTTGGCAAGTATGTAAGAATCAGTCAAGAGAGGTTCTGTAGTTTATGGCCAGACGTCAGGATGGTCGGGAGTGGTTGGAATTAGGTCCCAAATATTAGGCTTGATTGGGAGTAAGTCACATACTGGTTGCAAAATGTGAAATCAAAGATAAGCGTAGTCTAAAACTGCCCAGACTGTTCCCAACCTACCGCCAGCCTTTGTTGGCTAAGTCCTGAATATTTGACAGGGGCTTAAGTAGAACGTACCTCCATTGGCTTGGCCTAGGTCCAAGGTGAATATCTGCAAGATGCAGACTACAGCAAGGAAAATCCGCCGCGTTGACATTGAGCTGTTGACAAACTGCTTTGTTGTTGACCAAGAATGTAATATGCCAAGACAACAGGGTGCCCAGGATTTAGTACGTCGAGCTCATCTATAATGTGTACGTGACACCTCTCCCATGTGTGTGGTATTTCTGCAGCTCCACTTCCGTAATGGGCCGATTATGTTCCAGTCGTGTACAACACTTAATCGTGCCGATGAGAACGCCGATAAGGCGACGAATTAATGGTCTTATGGTTTTGCTGCATACTTTGATGACTGCGAAGATCGATATGACGACGTCACGTTAAATGTGTTGTGCAAACAATACATTAAAGGGCAGTGTTTATACATTGTTATTATGTATACCATGATACACGAAGGCTAGATCTTGTTGATTTGGAAACGGATATGCTAAGTGGGAAATAAACAAGAATCATAGTGGGATTTTGACAAATCTGTGGTTTAAACTGGTAAGCTTACACCGTGATCTTTGTGATCTATTAAAATTTCATATAGCGCATTTCATATAACTGAGATGCTTCTTTTTACAGTGCACCAATATTCATGTCGAATATAGGGGTGCGCTGACGTGCAAAACTTTACGCTGACCACACGGGTGCCGATGAAATGCTGGTACATTATTTGCAGTTCCAGCAAATGTCGCCTTGCGTCACTTTTAGTATAAGAATGAATGAATGATTTATTGCGTAACGATTGCATAGTAACAATGTATGGCAATGTATAGATAACGAAAGTTACACTCTAGTACTACACATTTACATCATATTACATACACAACAATTCTAGTTACTACAATACTAGTGGACTATATCAAGTGGAATCTATGGTAGTTAATAAAGGGAAAAATTAACGTTACATGAGTATTTCTATGCTACTTTGACAAGCTATGGCTATGGGACAAGAATCTTAGACAATCAAACATAACGAAGAAAGATAAATTTATGTTAAACCTATGGCTATTGGCATGTTCATTAGACAGCTGAGTGAACAGCAATAAGACAAATGAGTATGTGCTGTCTGGGCACAGCTTCACAGAAGAACTTTATTGCACGACAATTGTACATGATACATATCATTGCCCTACAAAGTCTTCATTGTTGACTTCATGTGTTCATGATTTATTCATGGCTAACACCACACCCCAACTTTCTTTCAGTCACCTGCGTTTCCTCCAAAACACAAATTCATGTTCCCGGCCAGCATATTTGGTTAAGTCATTCTCTTCAACTCAAAATGGTTCTACCATTGACCGAAACGTATTAATCAATAATTATCACCACACTTTCCCAACAACAAGTATCTCATGTTGGTGTGGTTCATTCGTGTCAGCTGTGTCACCATATCATGATTCAACAATTGTTGTCGGTCAATCGAGTCACTGGACCATGTAATTTCGATGAGTTCCCTATGTTTGTGTATTGGTGCCCCTCCCAAACAACTACGGTGTAGAAAACCCGCGTTGGTGACAGTGTGTTCTGCATACGTTCTAGAAATACTCTCTTATTGAACGATGGAAATGTTCTGTGTGCACATCATGTACGTGATGTCTATTTTAGCCGTTACTGAAAGTCAGCTGGACAGTTTGGGTAGAACTACGCAGGACTGGGCTTCCTTTAAGGCTGTAAGTACCTTGTCCCATGATCTTTTAATCCTGTATGATGGTCTTGAACTAGCTATGATTTACAATCTCGTTACCGTAAAACCTGTTCATTCAACGTAGGTTGACAAACACCACAAAGAATAATTTGTTAGTTGTTTAGCACAAGTAAACAAAAACTACATGGAGACGTACTGTGGCTAAAGACTTAGCGGCCATTGGGATCCCCTGGGATGCTGCTCAGCCCCTAGGACAGAACAGACCCCAGTGGAGGAAACTTATCACAGCCTTATGTCCCACATGGGATGAAGAGTATAAGTAAAGTAAAATAAGTAAGTAAACAAAAATAGGGTCATAGCACCTTAACATATCGATAACTGATACTAGAAAAGGCACATTACCAATACAAAAGGTAGAATGTTTACCCAAGATGTATTGTTCCATTTTCATCTTGCGATTTTGGAAAGGTTCTAGTTATCATAAAGTTTTATTTGTCTAGTTCGTGACGGAACGTTTATGGCAAATGTGTATTCATGTGATAGTAACATTAGACAAGGGCATTATTGTTAACAAGAGATTTGGCTTTTTTTCAAAAGCAGAGGAAGACGAAAAGCCCCACCTAGTTTAGCATATACATGTAGTAGGATATCCGTTGGTGTTCCAATACGACATTACAAACATAATGTTTACTACCTAGCTCATAGTAAGCCCCCAGTTAAAACAGTCATTATAAAGACATATTATGAACTGGTACAAACATTGCCTAACTGCTGCATTGAGTCTTGAAAGGGGCTGGACTTACCATGTCTTTTCCAGTTCTACAATCTTTTTCATCAAACTTCATGAATGGTGCTGAAGGTGCTTAAAAAGAAACCTGTGACCACACATACAACACTGTCATTACTTTATACACTTTATCGTTGGTATATCCAAGAACATGATATCTGATTATAATGCCATTGATATATCATGTAACGTTACGTTTGTGTATGCAGGGCTCGCTGCACCCAGGACTGGACGGGAGCGACGCTTTAGTAGGAGACGCAAACTGGGAGAGTTGGCAGGTCTGGAGAACAGGCAGTCCTCTGCCGTCTGGGTACCAACAATCCCAGAGACCTAACGAGCAAGGTAGAGCGGGCGCGGTCACACTAGTCGTACCATTCTGATGTTGTAGGACGTTCAAGCAGGTTCTCACAAATCCAACCGCCATTAGGGATCGAATTCTGCCTTTTTTTATTACAAGACAGTTGAAATACGCTTGAAAATCCTATTATTGGCCTTATTTGGTATTCGTACGACGATCTTACGATGTATATGACTACGCCAGTGCTAAAACAAGATTTGAAGATGTAAACATATAAAGCATCATCCTGTCGTTACAGCTTTCTGAGACACTATACGCCTTTCGTATGTCTACTGTCAAGCTGAAACGCTGAGTAATTGACAGACCTTCCTGTCTCATTCCAAGCAATCAGATAATGGCAGGTTTTCGTTGTCGAGGCCGACATGTGGTAAATGGTTGTAAATATTTCATGAGTATTCTATTCTCAGACAGATGATTCTTGTACATTTTTGTTTAGAACGATGGACAGATGTTTCCTCAAGCGTACACATCCGGAATATAGGATGGCTGTCAGAGGAACACTCGGTAAGATATCGTTGAACAGACGACATAAGTTACATTACATGTACACAATGTTCTTTGATGACAGCATGATAGCCCACAGTCGTTTGACAATATCTTGTACAAAGTATGATTGCTGTTGAGTCTGTTAGTTCTGCATTAGGCAAATATTGTCTGGTACATAAGCGTACCTCTGTATTTGGCTTTTCCTAGTTTTTGAAGACAAATAAAAGACCCCTTACTTTATCATTCACATATTTGATACATTTATAAGATGTTTAATACCAAGTTGAATTGTTACTCTGGGAGGGTAACCTCCAGTAACAGAGTATTGTAATCACTTTGTGCGTTGAGTGTTCGCACCTATATCTCTATGTTCCGTATGCCGCAATCGCATGTGGATTGGCATGTCGTTTGTACTCGGTTGGGAAATGATGCACGTTATTTTATTTTTGCCGTAGCTGTTTTTATTTTGGATGTAATAATTTCAGTTTTCACCCCTACGCCGTCCGGTATAGTGGTTCAGGTCTTCCTTATGATAGTGCCTTAAGCCTTGTAGTAATTTGATACCGTCAAGCAGATGTTGTCCTTGTCGGAAATTGACAACAACTGTGCTACCTCCTACCCGGGAAAAGTAGGCATTTGATTGACGGGTAAAGCCGGTTCTCAATGTGCCAGGAAGGTAACTACGTTCCAGAACAGCTGTTGGAGATGAACTAAGCGATAAGGTTTTGTCAACAACTCGGGAATAAGCAGATACTAACGTAAGCACACAATTTTAACCCACTGAACCCACTCTCAGGTGTCTACACCCTATGTAGACGCAGACTTAGCGATAAGGGGCCAGAATCTGTACAAGGACAGAGGCGGTTATTTTTTTTCTTTGTTATAACACCGTTTTAAATCAACTATATGGTGAGAAACAGAAATGTCAAAGTTGCTTTAAACTTTTGTGTTATTTTTTTATGACGCCCCCCTCCCCCAGAACCTCAGCACGACGATACAGTACAACCTCGCCTGGGTGGACCCGAGGCTTGGCGGCCTGGCGGCCTCGTGGTTCCCCATCCCCGCCGACCTGGCCTGGACTCCGCCGATATCTTTCGGCAGGAACGTTCGGCGGACTTCTGTCGTGGACCAGGGAAGCAAGTCGGACAGCGGGATTTCCATGTGGCTCCACCGCAGCGGGATAATGCTTTACAGTATAACGTAACAATCATGTCCTCTATTCTTACATCATATAAAGCTGGTTCAGTGTTGCAAAAGAAAACCTGATATCGGGCTGTAATCTTCGATGGCCTTCACAATGGAGGCGTTACATTCTTTGTCGTTTCATCCCTACTCATAAGTTACGTTAGTTTCTTCTCCGTATAGTATATGTGATCTTTTTTTTCCAATTTATGTTGTTGCAGGCGCACTTTGAAACTTACATGCAGTGTTCAACTGTGGCGGTATCCCTTCGACTCGCAAGTGTGTAGTGTGAAACTGCACGGATGTAAGTACAGATTCCTACAGCATTCGTTGTCTTTTCTTCTTGTAATTGCAGGAGTCCTTACATACAGAATTTTTATCAGCATTAATTTCGCGCGTTTCAATTGGCGTGAGTGCCGCTATCCAGAGCTTCCTAAACCTAACAGTGGCTGACAGTATATGCGCACAGAAATATCGTTGGCCAGATTCCACGATACCCTTGAGGTTGCACGTTGTCATTGTCTTTCCGGTAAACCGTGTTTTTTTCTGTTTAATCAATAGATAATGGTGTCATGTTCAACGTACTCACATCTAATACAAGTCTTCAGGCTCCCATCACTACAGACGCTACCGCTGTGAGGTCACAGTACATGCTAAAAGCGGTGGAAATCAGGCTAGAGAGGAGCTCTTTCCTGAATGAAAGGCCAAGTATGTCTCCTAGAGGGGTAGGGGGATAGATGCATGGATGAGATATGGCGGATTTCTATATCCACCCAGTTCATTCCCCTGTCCTTGGTTCTGAATTGTTTTTCCCTGTCCCTGGCGCTGACTGTGTTTCCCTGTCCCTGGTGCTGACTGTGCTTCCCTGTCCTTGGTGCTGAATGTGTTTCCCTGTCCCTGGTGCTGAGTGTGTTTCCATGTCACTGGTGCTGAGTGTGTTTCTATGTCCCTTGTGCTGACAGTGTTTCCTTGTCCCCGGTGCTGAATGTGTTTCCCTGTCCCTGGTGCTGAATGTGATTCCCTGTCCCTGGTGCTGATCGTGTTTCCCTGTCCCTGGTGAAGACTGTGCTTCCCTGTCCTTGGTGCTGACTGTGTTTCCATGTCCCTGGTTCTGATAGTGTTTCCCTGTCCTTGGTGCTGACTGTGTTTCCCTGTCCCTGGTTCTGATAGTGTTTCCCTGTCCTTGGTGCTGATTGTGTTTCCTTGGTGCTGACTTTGTTTCTCTGTCCCTGGTGCTGACTGTTCTTTCCCTGTCCTTGGTTCTGATAGTGTTTCCCTGTCCTTGGTGCTGATTGTGTTTCCTTGTCCTTGGTGCTGACTGTGTTTCTCTGTCCCTGGTGCTGAATGTGTTTCCTTGTCCCTGGTGCTGACTGTGTTTTTCTGTTTCTGACTGTGTCCCCCTTTTCCTGGTGCTTTGTTAACTTGTCCCTGGCCCTGACTATATTTCCCTGTCTCTGGCCCAAGCCGTGTTTTTCCTGTCCCTAGTGCTGACTGACCTTTGTGCTGACTGTGTTTCACTGTCCGGCACAGAGGAAGAATATGGTTTTCTATGTTGCATACTGGTGATCAAATCTCAGTTTCTTTATATGTTTATACATGGTAGATACATGGAATTCACAATGTTATCTTATTGCGCCCTTTTTCTTGCAGGCTGTGAGTACTTCAGCCAGAAGTGTGACCATGACGTTGAACATTGTCTAAATGTTGCCTCCTGTCGCGATGACCAAGTTTGCCAGCAGTGTAAAAGCAGCGTGGGACGATGTTCACACAGAGTTAACAGCTGCGACGATCAAAACGGTTGGTTTCGTTCTCTATCAAAGTCAGAGCCGTCGCTAGTCCCTACTTGATTAATAACACAAATGGTTGATCTCACTTTAATGAGGACATAAAGACATAACATGAATCCAAAGTGCAAAACTGAGGCAATATGTTTCCTCCAGATTCGAATGATTACACAACACTGGAAGTGCGCATCCATCTGAAACGCCGC
Source organism: Branchiostoma floridae (assembly GCF_000003815.2). NCBI lineage: Eukaryota > Metazoa > Chordata > Leptocardii > Amphioxiformes > Branchiostomatidae > Branchiostoma > Branchiostoma floridae. The sequence goes on along the minus strand of NC_049980.1, from coordinate 11,130,011 downwards.
CTTCTGTCCTACTTCTTCACAACGTTCATCCCGTGCACTGTGGTAGTCATCTCATCATTCTTACAAACATGGCTGCCGCTCGTCCCATCAGCCATTGCGGGCCGATTCGTGTTGGGCATCTTTGCCGTTCTGGTGATGATATCCGGACACAACATGAGACATCTCATTCTGAGGGTAACTAAAGCTACCAGTTTAATGATATTATTTATCTAAAGCAAGCTGGCATTAGGGTTTAGACATTAATTAGTGCATGAACAGTAATGATTCATGGTTTCATGTCTTGCATTTCCTGTCTTTTCAGGTGTCAGAGGCTCGTGCAATCGACATCTGGATTATGGCGTGTATTCTGTTCGTCACACTGGCCCTTCTGCAGACAGTGGTTCTGCACTTTGTCTACGACAGGCTTAAGAGAAAGGTACATTCATTCTATCACATCTTCCGTCCTCTAATTGATTTCTACAAATTGAGACATATGATTAGGGACGTCCCTAGGATAGAACGTTAAATGTATTTTGATGAGAGCCACACCTCAGCAACACGTTAAAGAACATACAACACTTATCAAAATAGTAGGGGTCCTTTCTTTGATCAAAACCATCCCGGTCTAAATAGGTAGGGGAAAATTCTGAGGAGCCTTTGAAACCCCTGTTTCTCTTACGTGTATTGGGTTAGTCTTCATGCTTAGTGAGCAATTGAGCTGGTCTCATGATGTTTCTATCCTAGGAAGAAGAGATACTGCTACAGTCCTATTCATGTAACCAGTAACGTTGTAACACTTTTAAGTTACCTCCGGGTCCAGTGAAATAAAGTAAACATATTGTGATAGACACAATGATTTAAATTGGCTTACACAATTATTGTCAGGAAAAGAAGGCGTCGTTGGAGCGCACGCCATCTTTCCACATTCCTCGGCCACATCTGAACCGTCCCCTGAGCTCCTGGTGGTATCGTCTGCCCAACAAGCAATGGATGACCATGTACAACCCGTACATACCATCTTCATCTGGAGCTGTGGGGGTGGACATGTCTGCTTACGAGGTATGAAAAAAAGACTCACGCTTACGTCACCCTTGTTGCATGCAGGTTTACTTCTCATGAATGGAAATTGTCCCTAGTTTACCTTTATCCGCGGGATAACCTATATCCGTTGTAGTTAAAAACGGTATTTAGGGACATCAATTCGACAGACGGTTGTTTTTAAATTGCAGTTTTGTTGTTGAATATTAAAATTTGAACCCACCATCCGCCGACTTGATGTCCTTGAATACCCTGTTTTTTTTAATAAAGTGGATATAGGCTACTCGCGGATAAAGATGAACTAGCATTAGATACGGGGACGTTTTGCGATATCTTCTTTCCGCATCTTATTTATTTGCATTGGTTAGAACCATGGTGCATTGAAAGGTTTGAAAAAAAATCTTGTTTCCTATACTTGGGGACTATATGGTGTTAACGATCATTTTTATCGAAAAATCGTGTTGCTTGATTGTACATAAATGAACCTTAATACTGCATGTATGCGTTACCATTCATACTCTTACGATGCAGGTACAAAGAGTAGAATATGATGGCATGGTTTTCTTTCCTCCAGGAGAAGACAACAAAGAGCAAAGTCAAACCACTGGTCAACATTCCGCGAGCCAAGTTCAGGCAGCCAAGCCTTGCATCATGGGAGCAGCTGCCGAGTAATCAGTGGAAGGTTCAGCTGAACTACGGGTCCAGAGCAAACACCGGGGAGCTCTATGAGAAGGACAGACTGCCACGATCCGAGGAGATGACAAGGAAGATAGATCGAGCCTCAAGAATCGCATTCCCCTGTGCCTTCTTGGTGTTCAACCTTTGGTTTTGGCTCTTCTATCTGCTATTCTAATGCCTTTTGATGATAACGCTCCTTGGAGCAGTGGTTAAAGGATGATAATAGGCGACTGGAAGTGTACTCCAAGACTGACATAGTTTGATGTTCTAAGGCTGTAAAACAATCCATGTACTTTCCAAATGAGCCAACTACTTGGGATCGGGAGATGCTTACATGTGATTCCTGTATCATACTTTATCATATTTACTTATGTTGTGTTTAGTATATGTAACATATCACATCATACAGATATATCATATTAAATGAAAGAGAATATAATAATATTTTAAAATGTTGTAGGGTGTATTTAACAAAATGCCATGTAACGTTATAGACAAATGACATTGACATGTCATATTGACATGATAACTTCCATCTTCATGTGATGACAAATAGAGATAAGAATCTTTACATTAAGGAGATAACTAATATACACACAAAGAGGCGCACTGTTTTATTTTTTTCGTAGCCACAAATTACATGTACTCGGTGATATACAGAAAAATATTAATAAACTATACAGTACAGTTTACCACGCGTGCCCTTGTGATGTTTTGACTTGACTGGTTCTTCTTCGCGATTACACGCAATGTGACATCTACACAATGAAATAAGAAAAAGCATCAGGCATGCTGGAAATAATGGTGTATTGTATGAAACATATAATTTAGCTAAGTGCTCGCCTACATGTATGTACGTACGTCAGTGCCTGTCCTTGTTGATGTTCTTTGTCTCTTAAACTAATGAGTAATGTAATGGGCTTGCGCCTATAGACCTTGGTGCATTACGTCAAATATTACAGAATGTGCAATATTCACAACAATGTGACCACCAACAGTGAGATTAATAATAAACGTAAGCGAAGTAATTTTCACACAAGAGCCCTTTCCGCCTGGTTTCTTCGGTATCAGCCACACCCATGATCGTTGTTACCGTACCAGCAAATATCCACAATGTGTCCTTATTTGCTGTGTGACACACCGGATACGAAGAATATTTTCAATGTAATGCAGTTTTAGCTCTGAGCGTAGGATTAACAATGACTAAAGTAGGCTTTCTGCCGAGGCAATGGATCATGCTGGCAGTTTTGGGGAGCTTCCTCGGCTATGGATTCCCTACATGCGAAGGTAGGTGTGAATACCATTCATCGTGAACACGCTACAATTGTGTACAGGGGACGTATAGGGAGGGGATTAGTAGGTTGTATGGGGGAGAGAGAGAGATATATACAGTTTAAGCAGCCAGCATCTCCGTAACGTTAAGTACTTAGAACCCGGTCACACTCGTCGCACGATCGTTGTACGATAGCATACTGTATGCATTCTTGAAACAGTTGTAAAGGTCCACTTCAAGTTTCAGCCGTCATTTTACATGACGTTATACAGCAATGGCGGTCTTAATCTTATATTGTTTCTGTCACAACTTGCCTTGATATCAAAATCGCACGACGGCCTACGACGAATGTGACCACGCTATAATCAAAACAAACTAGACAGAAGTAGGATTGGGACATGGGATTTCAGATCGGTCGATAACTTTTTAATAACGGAAATTTGCCATCCTTGAATCCGTTTTCGGAGAACATTTGATGCAACCTAGCCCGTTACCCCAATATAGCTTTACGTGCAATATTGATATGAAGCATATTTATTCATCTCAAAAGGCATTTGTGGTGAAAAATAAGCCAACAAATGGACGGCAGGCCGGATTATCCGTATATTTATTCGCGTGGAATTAACAGTACTATGTTCTTTTACCTACACGCCACAACAACGACATTCATCTCATTTTCTTTCAAAGCTGAAATTACTTTTCTTCTTACACATTTTGTCGTGTACGAAATCGTGTAGAAAACTTATAGGTTGTCTGTTTATTCCTTCAAGGATGCCTATACACGAAAGGCAAAGAGTTCGTCTTGTCATTTCTGGAGAGCTTTGAAAACGCTAATAACCAGCCGCAGCTGTACATCACGAGTACGTCTGACACCTCGGTGACCATAGAGGCCCCGGCGGATGGATACACCACAACAGTAGACGTGTCAGCAGACGAGGTAAAAACCGTTACGTTCGTGAATAGTTTCATCAGGTTGGCCCATTACTGAGTAAACTGTAAAGATACTATTTTCACACAACCACAGCTTTATTATCACCGACGTTTCGGTGACCGTCTGTCGCCTCTATGAGGGCAATTCTAACCAGGTTCACATTGTACCGCAGCAATAAGCATAGCCTATTAATGATATATGATATGATATGATATGATATGATATACTTGAATACACATACAAGTCAGAACCCCTTCCTAATAGACGGCGATCACTGAATGACAAAAACTGGATTTGTGAAACCTTTGATTTTATCATTTGAACATGGCGCACAGTGTGAAAATGTTATTCAAGAGAAAAGAAAACATCCTAAACTTTACACAACGTTTTTGTCTATGTAAAAGTGACGCCTCGTAATTCGTTGAATAACATGACAATATTTCCATGACAGAAATAACGGCACAATCCTATAAACAGCGATATCGATGTCATTTCGTAATGCTCCAAAGTCCGATACAAAATGTAACAGGAAAGGGCATATAACTTTACCAACACAGAAGGTGACAGTCACGTTGCCCCGGAGCTCGGTGGAGATGAGCGGCAGCCAATCAGACAACAAAGCTGTGTACGTCACTTCCGACCAGGACATCAACCTTTTGGCTGTTTCCGGTGAAGGGCTCATCACAGGAGCCTATAGGGTTTTGCCGATTTCATTTCTTGGGAGCGAATATTTCATTCCCGGGTACAGCGCCTCTGGGCAACTCTCAGGTAATGCTTGAAAGAGCATGATTTAAATCGATCACTTCTACATGCACCTGTAACGTTGGTATCTTTGATAGAACCAACTGCACTATATCCTACAAAAAAGATGAGCATGTATGATAAAAGTTGACAGTCAGGGTGTTAGCTATGCCAATGTTCTAGTCAGAATGACCCGAATTACTGTGAGACCGATTTGTTTTTGTTAGATGAACCAAATGTCCAAGTAACGTTACAGTGAAAACTATATTAGAGTACTTCTTTTTGATGCCCCGGCAAGCGTTCCATTGCTCTTCACGCCAAATCGTAGCCGAATCAAGAAGGGCAAATATTGAGGCTTATTTGTAGTAAATAAAGTGTGTAAACAGTACTAATTGCATTAGTACGATATTTCACGGGAGTTAATTGGTAAAGCACATTATAAAGGGATTAATTGTTCACCAAATGAACAATTGGGAGTTTCCGTCTTCTTTGTCTGACTCAATCGCTGTGTACATCAAGAACTAACTACAGTTCCCTTTCAGTCGGGTTTCCTTTTGCTAAATACTGTTCCTCACACGAATGACAGAATTTGGAGTGATCAGCGCCTACCCCGACACCACGGTCACGATCACACCCACTCATGACGTCACGTTTGACGGAGCGGCCTACCCCGCCGGGACAGCTTTTGACGTCGAACTGGGGGAATATGAGGGGCTACAGGTCCAGTCAGCGGGGGACTTAACCGGTGTGTCTCGTTAGATATTCTGTTTTCAGGTCGCATGTGGACAAGCAAATACCCTGCCACATCAGTAGTATAAAAATGCCAGTACTTTCACGCAGGCAGCATTTCCGTAACAAGACAGCCGCATTTTTAGGACTATCCCCCAAATTTCCTCAGTTTGCTATCGATAAAAGATCGCATGACATATTTGACCGGACCCTTACTTAGCGATTCAAAAGTCAAATCTCTTTCAGTTCAGATGGTTTTGTTCTTGCTTTGGTTATCTGCAAAAATAATTCTCATTATAAAGATAGTAGTTTTGTCAACATTCCCACCCCAGTCAAAGGATTCTCTGCTACATAGATATGGTCTTCGCGCGTACACTGGGAAGTTAGCTACATGTATTGATTGATGATATACATTCTCCTTAGGATCCCACATCTCCTCGAGCGCGCCGGTGGCAGTGGTCAGTGGTAGCCTGAGAAGTGACCAGGTCCTGCCTCTGGACGGATGGGGGACGGAGTACCTGGCCGTACCGGACCTGGTTCAAGGTCGGGGCTCTGCCGGCCTTTTCCGGGTCATTGCTGCCAATGACGACACCGAGGTATGTATTGCCATACTAAGTCGCGTAGAACACAAATAAGTGATTATGTGTTTTACCTGTACCTTGGAGTAGCTTTAAGAACACTTGGTAACGTCTACTGCCAAGGTTGCTATAGCTAGGTAATAACAGCTCCGTGAAGGGAGTTGTAACATTCATTTGAAGCGTACTCACTATTATTGTCACACAGAAAGAAAATCAACCGACCGAAGAGCCTGCGAGCTCTAAATGACATTTTCTGCAGTAATGCACCCGATGTTTTGTCGGCAATTGCGCGATTCTACGACAGTTCAGTCGATGTGTCCGAGCAAGGGCAATATGGTGGGTACATTTTGCTAGATGACCTCGAACTTTCATGGAATGTAGATGTGTCTACTTTTCTAGGTTACCGTCCGAGGTGAAACGACGACTCTACAACCAGGGGAGTATTTCGACGTCGACGTCCCCGCGAACGAGTTCAGGAAGATAAAATCCAACGCTCCGGTCATGGTGGTACAGATAAGGTGATGACCGTTAGTCATTCATAACTTGTATCGAATGCGTTCTCAAGTAAAACATTTGAACATGTACCTTTACAATTATTTGATAGTCAATGGAATATGGTAGTAAATTATGGAAGACAATGACACTAAGGGTATGGCGATGCAACAATGTGTGATAGTGTTGGGACGAAAGTTCTTTTCTTTCTTTAAATGTGCATTTTTAGTGTCAAATAGCAATTACTGAAGCAACTGGAGACAATGACGAAAGGTAGTAAATTCTACCTGAAATGTCAGACCGTTTCCAAAACCATATCCAGTTGCTTACGTGATTGCTGTTCGGCGTATCTTATTACCTGGATGTCTATCCTTCACCGACGTTATTCAATGCATTTTTTATTCCTCTTTCTTTGCAATTATTGGCACATGTTCACTCATAAACATACTAGGAGTTTCCCCAATCAGAATGTAATAGTCAAACTACAATCCTGCTATGTTTATCTCAGTGCGAGTGATTCTGATCCGTACATGACCACTGTTCCCGCTGTGGAGAATTACCACAACACGTACACCTTCACAACAGTAGACCTGCAGGGACCCGGCACACATGTCCGCAAGCTCTGCATCGTGTCACAGGTGAGCAGATTTTCATACTATAGACTGCAAAACTTAGCTAAGATCTTTATTTCTGTGAATTTGTGCAACGTCAATCCTTAGAATCTGACTCATCAATAGTTAAATTGTACTTAGTAATATGCATCGTGAAATCATGCCATACATGCAGATTGGGATCCAAAAGCCCATAAACCATTTCCCATGTTTTTGATTTTTCATAGCTCATGTTTTTGATTTTTTTACAACTACATTTATTGTCAATAGAATCAGGCATTGTTGTGGGTCATACAATCAAGGATCCAATGTTAATTAATCATAACTGAAACAACAACAAAAAGCATGAAAGTAAACAAAAAAGATGGAAATTTTACGATTAAATGTTTTGGTGGAGATAATTCTGAAACGTGACTGTAAATTCCAACACCAAATATTGACTACGCCAGATTAACGACTGTCCAATTCCAGTCTTTGCAGAGAAAAAAGCAACACAAAGATAAAACAATTTAACTTCTAATACCATATATTTCTCAGGTAACATCTGGGTTTGAGTTGGATGATTCCCCTTTGGACCCTTCCATCGTTTGGACGCCGATTCTGCAGAGCGGCTACTCAACCGGCTGTACTGACATTACTGAAGACAGCCATACACTCATTCACACTGATCCAACAGCTGTGTATGGTCAGCGTCTCACTACTGTGCATTTCTATCCATTGTGTTACGAAACAAAACTCTGTCACAGAACATCCAATATCATCCTCGTGCACTGTGTACTTGTCGCTGCGTATTTCTTTAGACAAGACCTTTGTTTGAAGCAATAGCACACTAACTCATTTTTAAAAGGCTCACTGTAAGCTCACTGTTTATTTTAAACTGTTTAGGCTCGCTGTAAAAGTTTTTATAATTTCCTATATTGTAAATTAAGGATACGTCGATGTAGGTTAGACATCCAGGTAATAAGATACGCCAAAAATAGTTACTCAAGCAACTGGATATTCTATCCGAAACGTCTGACCGTTTCAAATCCATATCCAGTTGCTTGAGTAACTATTTTTGGCGTAAATTAAGGATACATATAAGATTGCCTTTAAGGCTGTCTGTTCATTAATTGATTTATTGATGTAGGCTAGTTAATCGATATCGGCTGATTTTTATTCTATACCTTTATCATACTCAAATGGATAATGAATAATGTCACAATTTACTTGTCAGAATTAAGATAAACAAGAGTAATAATTAGATGCTTTTTTTTTACCGATCATTGCCGCCTTTCCTGTGGTTTGTGTATCATTGAGGTCCATTATCACGTTCTGCAGATATTGTCGTCAGCGGCTCCTCTGACCAAGAGACTTACGGCTTCCATGGAGGTCAATTGAAACGTAAGTCTGGCTACTTTGACTGAGATACGAGACAAATTAGATGATCAAGACTAAAGACGAACTAATCACATACTGTTTATTTTTACATGTCTCGGTCCCGAATAGCCATTTATGTCTCTATGAACACCATGAACGTTGAGATGACACAATTATAAGTTGCATGATGTGTTGTAATAAGATAGGTAGGGCAAGCCTTTGTTGTCTTGTTCCATCCCCATATTATATTGTTCCAGGTTTCATTGTTTTAAAAATTACCACTTCCCCCGAGCGGATTGTTCACTGAGGTTTGACCAGCCTATTTACGTTTAGGGGACTACTTTTGAATTTAAAAAACATTGTACACATCATGTACTTGTATAATTGAATGGTGCTGTTGAAAACTTTTCCCGATAGCTTGTCCCCCGGATCCACCACCCCCCAGGGACTGCGCAGACTGGTTCGCGAAGGGGTCCCGAGATGACGGCATCTACACGGTGGACGACCCGCCGTTTAACGTCTGGTGCGATATGGACCCGTTTGGATGCGGTGGGACCGTCATTCAACGCCGCACATCCGGCTCTTTGGACTTCGAGAGGGAGTGGAGTGACTACGAGAACGGCTTCGGGGACTTAGATGGAGAGATGTGGCTGGGGCTGAAGAACATCAGTGTCATCTCCTCCAGAAGGAATCACATGCTCCACATCCTTCTGGAAGACTGGGACGGTGTGACGGCTCACGCCAGCTACTCCGTGTTCTCTGTTGGAACAGAGGACACCAACTACGAGTTGACGGTACATTTTCATACACATTCTCTGAGCATTCCGGTCGCTTTTGCTATGATTTTGATTTCAGTGTCAGCTTAAAATTTCGACATCTTTGTCCTACATGAAATGTCCAGTTTCTAACACCTCTTTCCTCTGGAGGCTGCGACCACTTTGATGACAGATCGCTCAACGAATTTCTTACATAAAGAACGGTTTCTTTTATGTTTTGAGTGTTTTGTCATACTTTTAAATCTTGCATCAGGTTAACCAAAATCCAAATTTGGTCGCTCAGCGATCGTGTAGTGGAAAGGGGCCTGAACATATAGCTAATATTTAGGTTTAGATGTTTTCCTCAAACTTTCTCGCATTATATCAACTCTTAAGCAATGTTCTTGTCTTTTTGCCCACAGATTGACGCATACGCCGGTAACGCTGGAGATAGCATGGGCCCGGTGGGACGCTATGACTCCAGTGGAAAGATGTTCACTACTACAGACCGCAAAAACGACGACAACGGCGTCTTCAACTGTGCGGAGGCGTACAGCGGGGGCGGATGGTGGTATCCCCCAGGTGAGATTTCTTTTTATTGTCTTATCCAAGGATTCTTCAAGATGTTAAGGTTATTTTTCTTGTGATGAGGTAAATGAAAAAAAAAAACTTCAAAATGGAGTAGGGACTTTCCTGAGCAGTCTTTGAAAAGCGTTTGTCTCACTGAAGCTGCGGCATGTTGGTGGCGTTCGAGTGAATTTCACAGAGCCCTCAGCGAATTTCATCGACGAAAATGAATCTTTTTTAGCTTTGTGTGTTTTGTTGTCTTCTTATTCATCAGTTCAGTTCAGTTCTTATTCATAGTTGTACATAAACCAGGTCCTTGCTAGGACGGCGCAACGCCGCCAACGTGCCACAGCTTCAGTGAGATACCTGGTTAACCATGGCTTTTCCTACTGATCAGTTAGCACTCTCAGTGAGCCTATCTTGTCTCAATCATGATTTTTTGTACTTAGAAAAACGAAGAGATGCTGTCCCGGACCAATTTCATGTAACCCGTAACCTTGAAGTGACCTTCGGGTTTTATTACGTCGTAACCATAGTGTGAAAAATGATATACAGATCTACCACTCACCATTAGATACGGCGATTTTGTGATCACTGATTGTAATTATGGAGCTCTGAACTTGATGACGTTTGTTACTGCAGGATGTGGATATGCCTACCTGAACGGGAAGTACCTGCGTGACTGCAATCCCCACTGTGACCCGTCGCAGGGCGTGGTGTGGCAGACGTGGAGGGGCGCGGGCTATTCTCTGCGGAGGACTCTCATGGTCATCAGACCCCAAGGTTGGCACTGCATACTTCATACTTCATTCTCTCTCACAGAGCCTCTCGCGGGGCCTATACAATGTATCTTGGGAGCTCCGGAGGCTCTATCGGGCTGAGGTTTCCACTTTTGTGGGTGTGGCCTCTAACCAACTGTATGTCAATCACAAATTCAACTTTATGTAAAGAAAAACATAGGAGATAACGTTACCCATAGAGGATCGTTGATGGTCAGCGGCCACCTCAAGTGGAAATAATCTCAGCCCGGTTTAGCAGAGCTTTCCCAAGGTGCTTTTATATATTGTATAGGCCGCGGCCGAGCGCAGGGGAATGTATACCTTATATGTGTAAATATCACAGCAATTACGGATGAACATTGCTACTGGAAAACACATCAGATATCACTTCTCTTATGACTTACTCTTTCGTTCCCCTCAACGACCAATCCACTTCCAGCCGACGACTGCCTCCCACCGAGTGGGCCTATGGATTGCGCCGACCTGTTCGCGTCCGGGGAACGACAAGATGGCGTCTATTCCGTGGGATATCCTCCGTTCGAAGTCTACTGTCGCATGACAACTTTGAACTGTGGTTCCACCATCTTACAACGACGACAGGACGGGTCGGTGGACTTTGGGAGGCCTTGGAGTGACTACCAGGCAGGATTTGGTGACCCAAGCGGAGAGGTGTGGATGGGTTTGGAGAAAGCACATCGCCTGACGTCAACGTCGGACTACGAGTTGATCATTGAGCTCGAGGATTGGGACGGAAACGTGGCTGAGGCGACCTACCGGACGTTCAACGTTGGAGACATTACTTCGTTCTATGCGTTGGAGGTACAATACGGATGTTCTTGTCTATTTCACTCAGTTGCCAAAACACGATCAATGCCTCCCCTTCCCCAGAAACCTAAAATTCTAATAGAATTTGTAAATGGTCTACCAAAATAACAAGCGAAATAAGACTTCCAATTTTGCTGACATCTTTTGACACCATTACTACCTTGTACTCTAGATCTGCCACTCTATACTATTTACATAACTGCAGAAACATCTGCAGACACGCTCCAAGACAGACAGACAGACAAACGCACAGGCCGGAAACAATACTTCTGTCTCTGTTTTGCGGAGGTAACTGATACCGAAGACGTGATTTACTAAGCAGCATTGAATTAAGTGGATAGAAAGATGATTAATGACGAAAACAAGAAAGCCATTTCAATTTTCTTTTACATTTTTGCCAATCAACATCTTCAGATAGGAGATTTTGCGGGTGACGCAGGAGACAGTTTGGCACCAGACGGACGGTACAACGCCAACGGCCAACAATTCTCAACCTTCGACGTGAAGAATGACGACAATGAAGACTTCAACTGTGCGTCAACGTACAGTGAAGGCGGATGGTGGTATCCACCAGGTAAGACATATCTTGTAGAGGATGTCATCTTCATCCTCCTCTTTTTCCCCTGCCACTCTTGTTGCTCTTCCTCCTCTAGCCTACGTTGCAATCTTCGAACGGGGCTGTTTTTTTATTGACTTATTTGGTTCACGATTTTTAACGTTGCTCAGCTAGGTTCTCTTATGCCGGGAACAGGAGTTTGCCGAGGAAGGGAGTTTACGGTGGAAAGAATTTTCGCCCCATTTGGAGACTGCAACAGAGGCTACTCCTCCTCCTTCTTTCGCATTAAAGGTGATTGCTATAGATGGTGTTGACATAGATGATGACATGGAGTAACATAAATGTGTACTTCATTCTCCTCAGGTTGCGGCTACGCGTTCCTAAACGGGAAGTACCTGACGGACTGTAACCCTTACTGTGACCCGTCTCAAGGGGTTGTCTGGCACACCTGGAAGGGGTCTGGTTATTCACTCAAGAGATCTACAATGATGATGAGGCCAGTCAACTTTGACAGTGAGTATAGGAAGTTTTTATCAGGCACAAAGAATTCATACGTCAAACCGAAAGACATAATGAAGTTGATATATTACTTACGCGCGCTTTGTGTTTGAGAAATAAACCAAACATGTGGAGAAGGCAGATGAGTTGACAGAGTTGGTTTCGAAAATATTCAACCATCCCCTTACAATGCATTAAAGAGAAAGAGAAAGGTTTCCTAGACTGTTTCCCTCACTTTTCAGTTACAGTCTTCTCCTTGTAACGTTAGAAGAGTAACGTCTTCCCCCAAGCGTGCCCAAGCGCGTTTTTAAGTCCATTACTGTTGATCACATCCGTCATCATTATATTCGGGTTGATGTCCGTCTGCTCTCACCAACAGAAATAGTCTTCCTCAGTAACAGTCTGCCTTCCAACAGTCTAATATGCACAAAGGGCACAATCAACATCATCATCATCATCGCCATCATCATAAATCTAAAATGAAATGAAAATATTGTTACAGATACACCTTGCATCCCAACTACGACTGAAGAGCCCCCGTCCACACTCGCATCAGTAGCAGCTACTTCAGACGATCCTGGGAATGCTTTAGCTGCAGGAGACGGCATATGGGATAAATACCTAGCTGTAAGTGTTATAATTGAAGACCATTTGGTGGTGTGATTGAACATTTTCATAAATGATAATACAAATGTATTTACTTAAAGTAACTATCAATGGATTAACTTTCGTCTGACGACATACGCTGTAAAGTGCAAAATATGTTGTCCATCACAATTTGAGATTGTCTCAGTTCCAGTACTTTAACTTTTGCAGGTTTGGTTTTCAGGTGCTTTTGGAAACAACCTCCAAAAATTGGGCATCTAACCAAGCCTAACACTACTATAAATAAGTCTTCGCCAAAAAATGGCAACTGGGTATATCTACTCTTTAATTTCACCGTGACAAAAAGTAAAAAGATAGTTTCCTTGACGCTGCGTATTCCATTACCAAAGGGCGAGTATAACCCGGACGAGCCTGAGAGTGGGGGTAACGCCAGCTGGACAGAATGGCAGCTCTGGAAGACAGGCGAGCCGCTACCGCCAAGATATGACAAGAGTCAGAGACCAACAAGTGGGGGTAGGAGACAATCTTTGCACTTTGACATTTATCTAAGCTATCTTTTACTAGAATGCTTTATAGCCATATTGGCCTACTTCAACCATTGTTAGTCGGACCGCCACAGCTTTATTTTCAACACCTGTCCAGTAATAGTAAAATTTGTAGAATTCATTACCACGTATAAGTCTCTGCCAAAAGAAAAGTGTGTAATAGAAGGTAGATTACAACAAGGAGTATCTCTTTAACCTCCTCGATTTTAGGTAATGTCGTCGTGCGTAGTCCGAACATCAGTGGTGGACATTGACTTAGTAATCTTGAAAGGCGTAAATGTCCAAATTAATGTGTTATGGTCACCTATAACGTATAAAGTACGTCATGAATGTGCATGGATCAGCAAGTAAAAAACAACAACTGCAATGTCGTTTTAGAAAGCAACACGGACAGATGGTCGGAGGTCTCTTCGACTGTGTACGTCCGTCGTCTCGGCTGGCTTGATGATGAACATGTGGTAAGTATATATGTGACGTCATGTTACGATACAAATGCTATTCTTATTTGGTACTCCACATTTGACTGTTTTACATCATTTCTATTACATCATTTCTGTTTCAACAATTCTCATTTACAAACAATGGCATACCTTTTTAACTTCTCCCTTACAACTGTACATTGAACTGTATAACCTGTCAGTATGTCTGACTCAGTTCGAAAGCATGTTTTAGGCTTGTGAGTAATGAGTGTTGGACCCACAGTAAACGAGAAAACAATTACAGATATGGCCGTTTTTTTCAGTATACGTGTGTCTGTTTTTCTACAGAATATATCTACGACTCTAGAGTACGTACTGGCCTGGATAGATCCTCGACTAAAGGGCTTGACCACCTCCTGGGTTCCCGTTCCCCCGGACCTACTCTGGACACCGCCACTGAGCTTCGGGAGGAACATCAGAAGGACATCTGTCGTGGACAGGGGGAGTACATCGGACACGGGGATATCCCTGTGGCTGCACAAGAGTGGGCTGACTGTCTTTAGAATGATGTGAGTACGAAACTTATCCTAAATGAAGGTCACCAGCATATCTAAAATACATAACCATGAAAACACAGACGAGAAGACAGACCAAAAACTATGCCATCCTGTAAATTAATAGTCTCTTCCATTGACCCCGTGACCTGTCATGTCTGACACCTCCTGTCACTCTCCAAAGTGCCAAGTCAGATTTTTAGATAATATTCTCACTCACTTCCTAACACTGACTGTGTGTTTAAATGACTGCGGACACACAAGAACATAACAGTCATGTATACCAAACACAAAGCCTCCGGAAACGAAGGCAACCAGCTAGTCTGGTGCAAGGTTTTCATTAGAACCATGAATTCTACACATCGTTGTTCATACCTTGTACTCTTTTATAAGTGTTTGATTTATCTTTGCAGCCGTGACCTACAGGTATCTTGTTCGGGAGTGAAGTTTGAACACTTTCCATTTGACAGTCAGGGCTGCATCATGCCGCTTCATGGATGTAAGTAGTTTTCTACACACGTCCCACACAGGCCGTTGAGCGACCTGAATGCAATGATTGAACAAAAATCTGATGCATTTCTCATTGGTACCTTCGCGAGGAAGGGGTGCCAGCACTGTAGAAAGACTATTGTTTTGTTGGTTTGAATTTGTTGTCAGAATTAGCTAGAATCTAATGAACTAAATGATCAGGACACGTCCGTAGATTAGATATAGATTAGGAACCACCTGTTTATAATGTTATGATGTTTTAAAAATCTAACATTCACTTGAGTAATTGAAATTACCAGACAATAGATGAATAATGCTTGTTTTCCTACCATACGTGCAGATAACGGAGTCAGGTTCCGACTGATGTCCTTCAGCGACACATCCCGGGACCAGATAAAGACTGACAGTGCCGAAGTGGTGTCTCAGTTCATGCTGAGCAGGGTACAGCTGTCTGGGACCTTACAGTCATTTCTCACCAACGTCTCAGGTTTGTAAATGATACCACCATCACAACGACATTATCGTGACAGTTTAAAAGTGCAAATGTAGCATATACCTTTTATTCAGACAGAGAGCCAACGCAAAATTGAAGATAAAACATCTCTTTTTGTGAAATTCTTTCCTCAGTCATTGCTGCAAATTTCTCAGTGCTAAACTGCTTAATGCATTTTCCCACTCAGGCTCTCATAAGACAACAGACATACATGTACCAAGAGATTGAAGACGGAAAATAAGATAAACTTTTCTGGGACCCTTGACCTAACTTCCGGTCAGTGTTCCTAACGCCCCTAGGATGTGGAAACAAGCAACACTAGTACTGTACTCAAATAACTACAGACACACAAGAAAGCAAATTAAGGGAACAAATAAACATTGATAAAGAAAGAAATACACACAAAAAAGCGAATTCCTTATACTATCGAATTACAATTTCCAGACTGCAGTTACTTCAGGCAATCGTGTGAGTACAATGCTGAGACGTGCCCCTTCACCAGCTCTAAGGACTGCCGCACGACTGTGGGGGAGTGTGCGATGGAGAAGGCGGACTGTCCCGAGGAAGCACGCAGGGTATCAGAGGAGGCGCGCAGGGTGGCTCGCAGCGCTAACAACCTCCACAAAGGTTTGAAAGCTTTGAACCGTTCGTGTTGAACTTGCCTTCCACTCAAGTACAACGGCAAGATATTCAGGGAGACGCTTCTGTTTATTAGGTGTACATATTTTGACCATCATCACCATGACACTGTTATCAAGATTCGCTTGCAAGCTCATCTTTGTCGGTACAAATAATTCTGAAGTGTAATTTCTAACAGAAAAAGTTTTAATTTTCGACTATCCAACTATCGACTATAGTCTTTGTCACGGAACGTGAGTTACGGTTATGCAGATAAAACAGTGTTATGGTGTCCATGTATGAAAAATTGATTTACTAGTACCAATATCGGATATGTTAGTGGATGATTAGGCTTAACAGGGGCAGAGGTGTACCATAAACTTCAGCAACTTATGATTATGATCCACTGCTCAATGCGTTACATGTTTAACCTTAAAAACATGACGTCACAGAAGTTGTGGATTACTCATTCCCAGGCGGAGAGTGAAGATGGACAATCAAAAGTCCATATTTTGTGTTAAAACTTATTACACCACAACTTTGCTTCATACTGTTTCAATATGATTTTAATCATGTGAATTGTGTTGACACCGTGTGTGATTGATTTGTTTTCAGACACCAACAGTTACACCACGGTATCAGTCAAGCTCGGTATGACCAGGCGCCTGTGGATCTACATCTCCACTACTTTCATCCCGTCTTTCATCCTCGTGGTGGCGTCTCTCATGCAGACATGGCTGCCGCTGCACCAGAAAGCCATCTCCGGCCGCATCACTCTCGGGATCATCCCACTCCTGGTGATGATCTCTAAGGGCGTCCTGAAGCACAGAATACTCTGGGTGGGTAATACGAAAGTACATGTAATGTTTCGATAGATGCACTTGCCCCAACTTCCCAACTTTGCAAGCCACTTTTGGGTGACGTTGATTTAGAGTTAGCGAAGCTTTATGTGTTCAACTGTTTTGTTTCTCAAATGCAGGAAGATACAGGTCAACAATGAAGTAAGAAGTAACATAACTCTTTTGTATCCTTCACTATTAGCACCACAATCGATGATATCGTACCTAAATTGTACTATATAAAAACCAGTATCACAAAAATCATCATCATCACGACACTGACGGTCCGTATTTTGGTTTGTTTCTACCCCGCAGGTATCTATTGCAAGAGCGATAGACATTTGGCTGATCGTTTGTCTCGTCTTCATCGTCCTGGCCCTGGCTGAGACTGTCGTAGTTTACTACATTTACAGCAGACGGGAAGAGAACTTAGAGGTAAGTAGTTTTATTTTTGCACAATCCGGGGGATGGGAGGTGTTAAAGAATTATCTTACGTTGGATTCCCAAAATATTTCCGGATGACTACAGTCAAGACTACACAAGAAGACCACTCAGAGGTCCGATAGAATCTGGTCTATGTGGACAGGTGTTCCCAATAGACATAACTCTGTAATGCTTGTGGGAAAAATCATCTAAGAGACCACCAAAGGTAGCCACATTGACCAGGTGGTCATTATGAAGCGGTGGCAAATTGTACATGTTTGACTTTATTCTGTACCTTTAATGGAGATCACTTCCATCTTTAAGAAAAACTCACAACCCTTGCTATCATCATCGCTCATAAACAATATTATATTATTTTTGATTATGACATTTTCTAATTCTGTCTATTCAGCGCCCGGTAGAGAACAAACCACGAAAGCTGAAAGTCTGCATCCCTCGTGCGAAATATTCCAGCCCTCTCGGGATATGGTGGGAGCAAGCGGACGGCCAAGGATGGAGGATTGCTTACGTCCCACCAACCCAGGAGACTTCCTTCTCTGAAGGTAGAAATACGCCCCACATGCGAGACTACAAAATGGATAATGGACCAGGTGAACTGTCAGTAGTGGTTGCGGAAATCCACCCTGAGCCGGAAGTGGATGTGCCCAGGTGTCCAATCCCAGTTATGAACAACATCCGCGAGAGTCATCCCCCTCAAATCGCTTCTGAAAATCTCGACCTGCATGACGAGGTAGATAGCCAAACCTCTGGATACGACACCCTGAACACCACCGGCAAATCATCGGAGGATACCAGTAGCATGGCAGACGGTAGCATGGTGACTGACGTCACAGATGCAACTTCTGACGTCATTGACACTGACTCTGACATAAATGACCCGGATGTACACACGTACTTGAGCCAACAGATTGATTATGTGACCCGTATAGTGTTCTTGGCTGCCTTTTCATTCTTCAACATCTGTTTCTGGTCATATTACCTGTTCATATGGTCTACAGGTTTGAATTGAAAATGGACCTAAACAGCATTACTTACCCTGTGCTTGTAATCAATGCAAGGAACGGATGGTAGAATCAACGTAGTATGTCTTGGCCGCATTAAGCTACATGATATAGATTGTTACATATTTTCAGTTATTGTATCTTACTATTTAACATGATGTACTTTTTATCATATCATATAATTATAGTTCTAGTTCAGTTATACTTGAATAGGAAGGAGATGTAAAGTGAACAACATCAATGTAAGTGATATATGACAGAATGGTCTTTAGAGACTATTTTTGCATCCATATACGCAGGGTTAAATCCAAACTTATTTACATTTTCATTTGTATTCCACAGTTTGTTTCCAATGTTATTCACCATGTATACAGTCTGTCTGCTTATTGTATAAAGCGAACATGTATATTGATATCGACATTGGCTGACTAATACTCAGCACTATGATTATGGTCATTTATTGACATAGATGTTAGTCTATTCAGCAACATATAATTATGTTGGATTGATATATTCAGCATGTATATCAAACATTATCTGTTACTATATTTACACCTGTACAAAGAAGCGAGAAGATGTCGACCATCCTATTAGCTTAGCACCTTCAAATAGTTAAATTGTATCTTGTTGTCTCTACATATGTCTGTTACCAGTGACCCGTACCTAACCTGTCGAGACATGAATGTACAATTAAGGCCATTCATTCGTTCATTCATTCATTCATTCATTCATTCATTCATTCATTCATTCATTCATTCATTCATTCATTTCCTTTCCTTTTATTCCTCCACTCTGGGAGAGCATAATTATCGTCAGAGACAATCATGCTGGATAGAATACAAGGGCTTAGCTAAACTTTGTACTCGCTATTATTGATTGTTTCATGTATCATATCAATTCAGTCGAGTTGTACTTTTTGAAATGTTGGGCTACTTTTAAATTTCACTTGCACGTTAAATGTTACCAAAAACCAAAGGACCATGACAAACGTTGACATTGCCAGAATTGTCATACCGACAAGCAAATGATCCCGATAGGCGTTAGGGTTGGAAGGGTTGACAGAGGGTTTAACTTGTGTGGACACAAGCTACCAAAATGTTGAATAAATGTACTCGTCCATATTTCCTTAGAATATGAAATGTTACCGGGTAATATTTGCCACATGATTAGCATTGCCGGGTAATACTAATGGTTGGTCAAACACTACCTATTTTTTTTTCAAATCATTTCAGTTACGGACGGACCAACGAACTCAGGCAGAGACTTTAAATTTTAATTCAAGTTCGGGATTTTCCAGAAGTGTGGCACAATTTGCATATGTCTGGATGGCGTTTTGCCAGGCCCCTGGGTAGAGAAGCTGCCATGAGAAACTATGTAGTCGATTACTGAGCGAGGGCCAAACAGGGGTGTTCAATATTTGCTGAACCTTGATATCATGGTCAAATGGTATTATAAAAAAATTACGATTCATCAAAAGAGAGTCCACTAGACAGCACGTATATGGCACCCAGAACGAACGCCTGCTAGTAGCTTCAGGTGTGCAGAACTGAAAGACGACATTTGTGTGGGGTTAAACTGAATCACAAAGGCTTGTAACGTTAGAGACTGCAATTTTCGCGGCCGGGATTTTACAGTGTATTGTGCATGTACATTTTAAGATTCTTGGTGCCGTTTTGCCAGCACGGCAGTTATGACTGGGACTTTCCATGACGTCGACGTAGGGAAACCCGATGCTGCCACATAGAAACTTATTCTGTATCGGACCAAGGAGGTTTCTATTTTTTTAACCTCCTTGATCGGACTGTTCACAGGTCTCACGTTCTGAACGTATGTACGCAGCGTGAACGTTGTTATCATGGTTTGGACTTTCCACCTGACCTATGGAACCCCGAGGCAGGTAATGATGAAACTTGTTTCGAACGAAAACATAACATCAGCGAAACTTGAGCCGAAACCTAGAGTTAAGTCATTACCAACCAATCAACGCTTGCGGTGTAAGCATATTCTGAGCTGTGATTGGCTGAACTGTGGCATTCCAACAAACAACGGGGAATCCCGTCATGCATATGGAAGGTATATAAGAGCTGAAAAGAGCTCACTGCGCTTTATCGGCTGGGGGGTTTCTGTGCTACTAATGCACTGACACTGACAGAATAGGAGAAAGGTAAGCTGTTTTCCTTCACTCCGCTCGTGTTTCCCATTTTACTGAAACAGGGAGGGACGGGGGCTCTCCCAACGCTGCATGTGATATTAAACAAAAACTATGAAAACTGTTGTAAATTTGTGGAAAACGCTTTAACCTCGGTACCTGTAATCTCGAACCAGATCCACGGTGCGTAATGTATAGTATCAAACTTCCCGTTTGACTCCCTTGGCCGGCTACCCTCCTTGGCCAGCTTTGATAATACCTTATGGCACCGTAGGATCTGCTTGGAGATTAGGTACCTAGACAATGCCACGATATGGCGTAATATAACAATGTGCACGTGTGTATCAATGTCGTGTATCGTTGCATACATTGTACGTGATGAGGCAAAACACTATGATATATGTTTATGATAGATCTCTACCTTACCAGTGTAACATTACTACTGCCGTCAGTAGGTAACATCTATTATCATACCAATACCGATACGTTTACGACGATTTCTCTAGCCATACTGATTTGACAAATTGTCAACGCATCATTTTCTCCAGTTACATGTTGCTGTTATAGGTTACCCTTGCCACTTCTTCTGTGTAACTTTTCTGCCACTCTTGTCCAGTGCTAAAAGCGTAATATTGTAATTGTAACACGCCGCGGAATTACACGGCGAACGGGCGCGTTGTTGGGAGGGGGTACAAAATACCGGCGGAAGAAACACGGCACAATTAACTGTTGCTATGTACCTTTATACATCCTCTGATGTTCCTTCCTTTTCTGTTAGTAAATGCATAAAACATAAACCTGCATGAGCATACAAAATGTCATGAGAAAACGGACGTATACTGTCAAGAATTTTCATTTAACTTGTGTCCGTCACAACCGCTATGACGTAACACTTCACTGTTAGCGTAGATATAAAAATGGCGGGAAAATGGCTGCGTACGTTCAATCATTTGCCCATTCAGTCGTAGATCCGGGCTATTATGCAACCGGTTCTTCACACTTTTACATGAGTTGTAGGTCACCAACAGAAATTCAAGATTGTTGTCGAATCATGTTCGTCTTGTGCCATGAGCATGTGTATTATGATCTACAAATCTGGCAATGAATGTGACAGTGTGTTCGTCCCACGACGAGCTGCCTACCCCGAAAAAGATACTGAAAACTTTTGGCCTTGTTGTCTTCGAATGCATTGTTATCGATGCTTTGTAAATGATGTATTGGACACCTAGATGTCTGAAGTGTGCACACCTCAGAAATAACTATTGTTGCATGTGTAGATCTCTCTAAATTCCATTATTTTTGATCGGCCGGTGTAAGTCTTAATGCCGGTATTATGCCAATGCATGTTACTAGGTACACCCATTTCGTTCTGCACTGTACATGTAAGTAGAATCAGTGACGTCACACCGAAACTTCTCATGAACCGAAACCAGACAATGCCTGAAAACTCTCACCGGCGATCACATAGTTCTCACTGTTTGAATGTTGATATAATTAATACAAATCTGTGTTTTTTTTTCTGACCAGAGGGATAGAGATGACTGCTTTCAACTACATGGATGTCCACCGAGCCAGGCGTGCGACAGGGAGACCACCATCCCTGACGAGCATCACTGACGGCGCACCGCCAGGTGAGTTCACAGGGATTTCAGTTAACGTTTACAGTTTTCAAGTAAAACAATCACTTTGCTGGAAAGACGTCCAGATATGATCGAGAACAATTACATCAGTTGATAATTTGGCTTCACAAAAACCGGCAAGAGATACAAATGTATTCAGTTGTAATAGACTGACTGGGGGCTACACTTTTACCTCCTCAGTATTCTGCAATGATGCAGGAGCAGCCATACTGTTGTCGGGACGACTGGACACACCCGGTGACCAGGTGTGCTTCCAGTCATCAAAGATGAAGGGCTGAGCCGCTAAAACCCTAAAGAATTGTGGGATGAGACTTCAGCTGTCATCAATGAGTACATTCATATACAACTTCATTCTACATCTACATACATCTTTGAAGAAGTACATACAGTATTGCAAAAGTAATACATACATATATAACACGACTTTGTTGCCGTAACCTTCCTCTGTAAATGACAATCCATTAGAGGAGATGTAATGCTGTAAAGGGTAACAAGACCAATGATTGGAATTGGTCTATAACGATAATAGTTACCTGTACAGTACCAGTACATGTATGACAATTGTATCATGATCACTGCAGTCTTCCACTCTAAATATCAAGTATGCAGTTTTTATATCAACCGGATAAGCTGAGTCTCGGAGGCAGGGGTTCCATGTAGAAAAAATACCTGCCTCACTTTAGATGTAAGGATAAAGTAAGTTTTTCTTCTGTAAAATGAAAGGATGAAAAGAGTACCATGTTAGGTGTTATATGTGATCAAAACTAAATGTCCTTGCTTTGATGAGTTGCTGTTTAAACTACAGGTGGTCATTTTCCAAGCAGATGTTGGGAGAGAAGCTTGTGACACTGATATAGGAGGATTGTTAGAGGATAATGAGACAAGTTCATCTTACCTCCCAACATCTGCTTGACGTTCAGATATACAAATGTAAATGTTCAAGCTTTGCTTGAAACAGATGGTTGTTTGTATTACTGCAATAGTGAACAGCACATGATCACATACAACTATGTACAACAGCCTGTATACAACTTGGAATACACCAACTCTGTCATCCCACATTTGATTCTGTGTTTACTGGTTGTTGTCACTGAATATGGCAGTTGGTCATTACTACAGGTGTAGCCATAATGTGTGCTGCCAGTGTGTCATAAGTTGTAGGCCCTGGTTTGCATAGATACCTCATGACAACAAGGCCACTGAAAGTTGCTTCTTTAGAATTTGTTCTCCTTGACTGAAGGGAAGCATGATTCTTTTTCATTATTAGCTAGTAGCACAAGACAACTTCCCCTCTGGTTGTATTTTGGGGTCTCTCACGTGGAGATGATGCCTTGCGCTCCCTCATACACAGAGCTGCTCACTCTATGTCACCATCCGAAATGTCGAATACAATCCCTTTCAAAGTCTGAATCAGAGCCATTTCAAAGAATGATGTCATCAGGCCACACACAGCTCTGTCATTTAAAGCTTTACCTAAGGACTCAATCCATCTAATCAGAGGGTGGTGACAATTTAAATTTTCTTGTTGACAAGTAAATATACATTGTAGCTGCACCAAATAGTAAACTAGTATTTGGCATCACAAGATTCTCAATACTAAGGAAAACTGGCATACAAGATCATAAATGAGACTCATATCTTTTCAAATTGGAGTAGCAGGAATTACAGAATGCCTCAACTCATGGGTGAAGGCTTGTTGATTCTGTTTTGGGTGGAAATGGCTGCAGTTACATTAATTGTAGCACATGTGTGTAATGTCGTCATCCATCTTTGTCACTACAAATGACTGACATGTACACTCACGTAACTGAGATCAATAAAATTCAGTTTATCAATGAAAGATGGACATGCATTAAAAGATAGATTACTGTTTTGACACACGTCAAAATTGGCACTGCTATATGGCACACTGCATATTAGATGTACACGCAAATTCAGTTCAGCAGAAAACATAAATTAAATTTGCACATGTAACATGTAACACTACTTTGTACATGAAAACCTGTAAGACACAATTACATGCAAATTGGCTTGCATATAATGTAGTACATGTATCAGAAGGCACATCTCTATAACCACTTAATTCCACATTTTTATTGAAGGTTAAAAACGTACAAGACGTAGAAGAATCACTTGTGGAATTATAAAGCACCACTGCTAAAGGTACAGTTCTTCTTAGATATAGATTCATAGATAGTAAAGGTTGTTACCCATTCATATATATCTTACTTTCAGAATTTCAGATTTTAGAACCTTCAAGCTACAGTAGTCAATTTGAGTATTCTGACTAACAAATTTGTTTAATTCAATCATAATGACTAGTCATTTTGTATGATAATATTATGTACATCAAGTTTGATTATTAAGTACCTGTGTGGCTGTATACAATGTAGTCACATACTTTAAAAGAGACACAGTCTAACACTGTTGTAAGTCCTGATGAAATAGAGCCATAATTGTTTAAACACAGTGACTTAGCAATACATTAAATTGGTTCCTGTCTTCTTGCTATCATTCTACACTGGCACAAAAATATTCATTTTAGAAAACACTACCCTCAATTTCTCAAAACCATTTCCTCTCAAATTAGGCAAGATTCCTCCAAAATTATACATGAAGAAAACACTACTCTCAATTTCTGTACCAGAGTACAGAGTACCACCAAGGACCTGGTACCACACAGTTGTCCTGGAAGACACTTGTGAGACAGTGGAAATCATCTTACTTCGGCTGCTCATAGAACATGAAGTCCTTAAAAAAAGAGAGAAATGTTAGTGCTCCATCACATCAAAATATTACATCTTCATTTCTACATTCATTATAACATTAACACAATAAAAAGAAAATATAAAATCATCCATATTACATTTATAATGACGGAGATAATATTTTACCTGGTTAAAAACTAAAACATCAATAGTTATTATCATGATAACAATGGTGTCCATATTACAATAACTGTTCTAGTTGTCAGACTTACCACCAGGATCATGGCTCCCATCAGCACAGCCTTCAGTTTCACATCCAGGTCCATGGGGACTGGGGAGGGGGGCAAACATAACAACACATGAGAGTGGTAAATTACTGGAGACTGACTTATGTACAGTAGCTGGGGAAAAAGCAACGTTACAACTGCAAACTTTCAGGTTGCGCACTGCACTGCCTGGGTTTGAAATTAAGTTGCACCAAGCTAAATGTGGTGGTTGCATGTGCAAGTGTGGGTATTTCTAGCACTTAAGTAATTTGAACCTGATCAGACAGTACAGAAACTGTCATCCATCAGAAATGATACATAATCTGTGAGGCAAACATGCAGTTAGATATCAGACAATCACCATTAATAAATTAAGGTTCAAACAAACAATCACCATTCAGAATACACTACTAGTAGTCTCTTAAGCATTGGCTCCATGAGTCTTTTTTAATACATTGTATAATGCTCTTCTACCACACTCAATGTGAGGCCACAAGGAACTGAGTGCAATAGAACTGTCATGCCATCAGAAAAAACAAACATTTCATATAAGCCCCCCCAAAAGCCTGACTGGTACAGCCTGCTAAGGAAGCTTAATACCCACATTAAGTAAGTAGACAGGATGGGGTAAATACAGTTCTTCATCAACTTGACTCACACGGCAGGCCCTATGAGACAAGAATGTGACCTACATGACATGCTGTAGTGGTTGGCCTGGGTGAAGAACTCCCTGCCAAAGCCGGCATAATTCCTGGTGATCTTCCCAATCTCTGTGGTCTGGTCAGTACCATACACCTGCAGGGAACAGTGGCAAAGATGGTGTGAATCATTGAAGTTGATTAACTCCACTAATATCATGACAAATATTGTAGCAATAAAGTTACTAGTAGAAGTCTGGTCTTTTTTTTGGCTTAGAGTTTGTTTCTACCTGAGGAGATATTTTTGTCTGCCAATCATCATCAATCATTATCATATAACGTTAATGTTTATTACGTTCAAATTTGGAAATCTTAAACTTAAATCATGATTCATTTTCATCTCTGCCAGTGATTATTACATGAAGAAGAGATATACTGGTACATGTACAAACAGTGATATTCATGATTGAAAAATTTAAATGATAAACATTAAAATCATATCATATCATTGCCATAGTTTTGAAGTCATACAGAGACACTTACATTGAAGTCCACATCACAGGTGCAGCAGGCCCCGTTCCACACACAGCAGGGGCCCCACAGGTGGAAGATAGACTCTCCATTGGCATTCAGGATCTCATAGTGGGGCTTCCACTTGGACCCACTGGAATATACAAATTATTGATATCAAATACTGCAGCAATAAGCTGAAACCCTATAAATTGGATTAAGTCCCTCAAACAAGGGGCCACTGTCATCATCCAAATAGCAACCGTTATAAAATGTTACATGCATTTTTAATAATCTCTTAACTTCTATGAACTTGGTATAATAGACACATGTATGTTAGATATGACTTACGACTGGATGGCCATGCCGATGAGCTGTCCTGGAGGTGACTCCACGTACACCTCGTAGGCACAGCAGTCACGGGCGCACGAGGCACACCACGGGCAGCCTGCACAGCACTTAAACTCACGCCGCATACGCATCACCTCCTAGGAACCCAGGGGGCAGGGTAAAAACAGAGGAGTGGGGCAGATGGAATGTCATGTTGGTACATATGATGCATCATGTAAAGGTACATGCAATGCAGTCATCCTGTTATCAAGGTATAGCATATGATGCTTGCTCTTTTGGCAGGAAAACAATTTTCTTTCATTCTAAAAAGAATTCAAGTGTATCTAGGCTGTACATTATGTTGCCATGGTAGCAAGGTGTCAATCAATATCTATCAGTATTTTTTACTAATTGGAGAATTAGTGATAATGATGATGATGATGATGATGAAGAATTAGTAAGTGGATTTATCAATCTACAGGATCATCAATGAATCAGTCAGAATCAAATTGTGTAAATCAAAGCAAATCAGAGAAATCAAACCTACCCAGCATTACCTAGGATTTGCATTGCAAAGCAGTGATTGGTCCACATCATGAGCATGTATCTCATTCTGGAATCAATGAAGTAGCATTAATAAAATAGGTAACAGATTTAGCAAGGCACCTGTCACTGTAAGTCTAAACAGGGATTTCAATTGGACTCTGAGTGAGCAACGTCATGTAGAAACAGTTAACGTGGAACCATGCAGGTTGTCTTGTGTATCACAGTACTAGTGTTAGATGGGAAAAAATAAAAGTTGCAACCCCTGCTCATGACTCTTTACAGCCCCTTTGGTCTTACATTGACTGGTGCCTTAACCACAATCCTGATATACATACATGCCCAGCATTGTCAAGGATATGGAAGGTAAAGCTGCGGTTGGGTCCACAGCAGAAACGCATGCAGAATTCAGAGTCTGAGGAAGGAGAGGGAACTCAACACTGTTAAGACAGTATGACTCAATACATGTGAATAACACAGGTTAGAAAATACTTCTTTTTTTTAAACTTTAATAACAATCAATCAACAAACTTGAAAAGCATTGCTGTTACAAATTTTGTGTTGCAAGAACTACCCAGGTATAGACTCATTCAAGTATAATTCGTTCCCAGGTTACAGTTAAGAAATGAATATCGGATATCTAAAAAAGTACAATATACAAATTTTTTTACAATTCAATGTGACAGTATACGGTGCATGTGTAAGCTTAGCAACAAAAAATCACATGTGATATACCTTCATAGGCAAAGAATATCTGCTGTCCCATGGAATTCTTCACAGCGTACTTGTTTGCCATTTGGATGTTGGTAAAAGCTGGATAAAAGTAAAAGGCATTTTGGTTAAATCATTATAATTACTAAAGATGACTCTATAGCATCTTAAGTTTCTGCAAAGTGCAAAGTAAATTCATTTGTGCTTTTAATTTCTCTGTGTATCATAACAGTGGGGTTCAAGGACTGCTAAACTGAAGATGCCAATTGAAAAGACTTATTATAAGCCTTTTGGTTGAATGGTTTAGCATCTGGATTAGCAAGCTTGGGGCCCGGGATCGATGCGAGTGTCAGGATGTTTCTTTCTGTTTCTACTCCCTGAGTTGTTTCAGTACTTTTAAAACATTTGATTGGCTATAACTGTTATCTGCTGCATCAAAACAGTTGTTTCGACTTGAGCAGAAATGAGTTACTGTGGGATGTGTTTATGCTATGTAAATAATGAAAGTTTCATGGGCGGTTTCGTTTCTGCAGTTTTTAGAGAGACCTCTCCACTGCAAATTCATCACCCCAAAAAATGTGTTTCCAATGTAACGTTATCACTAACTGTACTGCAGAGTTGTTTCAACAGCTTTCATCTAAAACAGCATGAAATGCTTTTTCTTCATACAATAGAAAATAAAAAACACTCAACAAAGAATTTTTAGTACAGTCTTACCTTCAAACAGCTCAATCTGTTGGTGGACGATGAGCTGGTCCACCTGGGTCAGGTACTCCAGACCAGGGGGGCATCCTGGGATGGCCTGCTGGGGGGGTGGCACCCACTGCCCCTTCATTCCCCCAGGGGGTGGCATCACCCCTGGCTGTTGCATCACCGGCTGCTGCATGGCTGGCTGTGGCATGGCCGGTTGCTGCATGCCTGGTTGCTGCTCTGTGGCCTGGTAGGATGGTGGCTGCCACAGGAAAACAAGAATTCTATCATTAGGGGCAATATACATCAGGTCGTATCAACTCTCAATGACTGTATAAACGGTGGTAGATTCTGTAATTCAGCCACTTTTGATTCGCTCCTGCCATCACTGCCGACTTCCGGAATGTCAGCGTAGTGAATCAGTCATCTGATGACAGTCGACAAGATCAACTGAAAATTTATGGTGAGTATTTTCCTTGTGTTAGAACACAGCTCAAAACAGTTTGACTAAGAATTATACCAATACACAGTACTCAATATTGGATATTGCGACCTTTAAGTTTACTACCTCCGAGAAATGGTGAAATAATAAAATGCTGAAATGGACTTTTACGCACAAGTTTGCGTAAATCTTTGCCGTGGTTTTATTTTTTTATTGCAAATTCATGACAGTGAAAATGCACTTTCCACCACATTTTAACAATGTCTCTAAGAAAATAAATGAATTTACACTATATATCACTTTACGTTATATCTTTTATTTATGTCTTTACTTTACGCAACACTTTGTCGCAATTCTTACTCAAATAGTCTATTGTTTAAATTGTCCGCATCTTGTCCATTTGTCCGCAATTGTCCATGCTCTGTCCAGTCAGAACTTACAAATAAAATGCAATTAGATTTAAAAAGAATAAATTTAAAATTCAATTGCATCGTTTGCAACTTTTCTGTAGAGAAAATGATCTCCCACAAGTTGCGAATCAGTGCTTCAAAAAGTTAATTCTAATGCTCCTAGCTAGAGGACAGTCTGCAAAGGAGGCTAAGGAAAATGAGCCCTCTGGTGATCAAGACTGAATTCCAGGCTAGCGGACCAAAGCTAATAAGACTCCAGGCTATATATGGTAACCATACTTTTCGCCCTTTAACCTACATGTACTTTGCTTAACCACCTGATGATGACTAACAGTCATACATTGGTCAATAATTACCAACTGCAACTGTCGATGAGAGATTGTTCACTTGAAAAGTTTCATTTGAAGGAGCCCACAAAATGATAGCAAAAAGTTAGAATTCAAATGAATTTTATTGCTGTCAAGACTGAAACAAGCTAAAATGGCAGACGTGACAAACAAGAATTTATGAGTTACTCATTGCTGTGTGACCTCTGTTTTACCTCTAACTCTTGAGGCCTCACCTAAAATGTACACACACAGCCAATGTATTTGTATGGCATGTTTACGCTATTGCATTAGGGAAGTGCACTCTACACTGCCGATGGTTGACAAGGGTCTCAGGTATCCATACCTATCATATAGCTGCAGAGTACACGTACTCGTACAAAGTTTAGGACCAGGCTAGGTCGAAAAATGAAGGAAACAACTGTTGCAGTAGGAAGGAAGTGTGGACAAATTTAAAATTGTAGTCTGGGTCAGTATTAGCTTAGGTTTTAGGTTGCATCAGTGTCAGCTGTACCAAACATTTCTGCTTCCACCGCGATCACAATTACCATCCATATGTGTTCAAGTTTAAATCAACAAGGTTTTGCAAATAAATTTCATAAAACCTGAAAATCTCGCCAACCAACCAATCAACCTAAATTATGAGGGCTCACAATACAGATAAAGGAATAAAGGAAACAATTACTCCCTCAACAGATGACAAGATGGAAAATTATAAAATTATCTGGTTGACGAGTTTCTCAGGAACAAGCATCCATCCCATAGAAGGTTGTTATATGGGGCAGATTAGCAGGAATACTTAGTTATGATAATAACTTTCTTACTAGCTATACATAACATATGATTAGGTTTATCCATTGATTATGTGGATCAATTTTCGTCCCATGTCCAACAATCGTCACCATTTCAGGAATTTTTTATTGCTATTCTTGATTTCTTGGCCTAAAGCAGAAAATTACATTTTGTACATTGAGCAAAGTCTTCCAAGTCAAAGACGAAGTGACAGAATGAAAATAAAGTGTTAGGCATTCATATTCTGCATGTTCAGTCAAATGTTTAATCTTCCTGAACACTTAGACATACTGATTTTATCATGAAGGCATTTTTCACGCTCGCATCAGTTTTGGGATGCCCAGTGGATGTCATCCATACAATCAACTCAGTATGGCCCAAGTTAGTGCTTTTGTGGCAGCTGCAGAAGACCTGAACGGATAAACTACACAATCTACAACTCCACAAAAGTTTTGACATTACAGGACCACGGTTATTTACATATACGTCGCGGGGGTTATCAGTTTTAGTATCCATCGAGCTTGAGCTAGGGTAAATGTCTTGGAACTGTGTCAAGTTTTATACGAGCAATTTTCTGCATGTGGCGGCTGATACTGATGTGATAGATAGATATAACGTTAGAGGGAATTCGAAACGGCATCAAACTGAATGTTTACGGGTTAAATATCAAGTAACAATCAAACCTTGTCATGCTGTCTCCAGCAGGCTTACCTGATCTCCCATGTTGTACCCTCAAACAACGAACTCCGTCACGGTTTTAGTGGCAAATTTGTAAACTGACAAAGTGTGACAAGCCCACCCTGGCGCTCTGCTTTCACTGAACACGTACCGTAAACCAGGTCGGGGCAAACCGCTAACACCAAATAGGGTGGAAAATTATCTCATAAAAGTCCTTGATATTTCCAAACTATGACTATTGACTACTAACAAAATTGTGCTATCTTTAATACACGCAAAAAGTGTTGTAGGTGATGTTGTCATGATTAGTCATGTTGCTTGTCTAAGAGATCTAATGGACGGTCCCCCAACATACGACAGGTCAAAGTGACGTCACGAAGCCACGCCCTGCTGATGTCAAGAACCACAATCTAATGGCCAAGCAGATGTAAAGATCCGGTTTATTTTCGGTGTTTATGTCTGCTCATTTTTGTGTGTGTGCAATTCACTTAAAATTACGGTTTTCGCGTTAGCGGTGAAATTTCCCGCTATCGGGACGCCGCTATCGGGACCTCTTTAGACACCGCCCGGAAATCTGACAGGACACCCGCGTCGCGTAAATTTTGGTGAAAGTCTACCCGTAAAGATAGCCGTTATTTTAGCTGCACGTTGTTACATTGAACAAAATTTTTTTGTTTGCGTTCCGCTTCCAAATGATTGAAAATCCAAATACGTGACTTGCATAAGAAATACAAGTCCCGGTCTACGTTGTTTCTCTGACACATCCGATAACTTCTACTGCAAAATTTTCGATAAAAAAGGACTTTAAACCCCTTTCAAAGCGAATTATTTGATAGAAGATCGCTTTCTTTCAGTGATGACCAGCGTGGAAGTTCAAATGAAACTTTCGATGAAGATCTTCATCGAAAGTTTCATTTCAACTTCCACGCTCAAAGAGGAAATACTAAGTAAATGACCGTTTAAATAGGCGCTCTGGCAATACGTTCATATAGCGTTTACCTGTGTTTGCACTACGAATATTCGTGTAGTATGAAAGTTTTGGGAATAAAGTGATGCTCAAGTCCCTGCTTAAGTATGATCATTATTGGATGGATACTTTGTCGCAGTTCTAGCTATAGTGACATCTAGCGGCAATTATGCAAAGTGCGAGGTTCATAGTTTTATAATCCAGATCCCTAAAGAAAACATGTTTTTCTTTTTTTCCGTTGTGTTTTGTTGTTATTGTTGTTGATGCTTGTTTGTCTTTAAATGGTTGGGTCTCGTTGACGTCACTTTTATCATGACACTGTGCGCTGGCCTGGGGAACTGAGATCAACTGAACCTGACCTCTGGACGAACATGCGTGCGTGTTGTGAGCAGAAGTTCATCCGAATAAAATTTCTCATCAAATAAATGACGATAGGATATATAAAACACGTGATCTTATACTTTCTATACATTTCTATCCTTAGATAACCTTTGTGTGGGGGGCTGTGTGTTCATCTTTGGTGGCTTCGGCTCGCGCGAAATTTGCTGACAAATTGTTGGGCCCTGTCGGGGAGGGGCCCCACTTGTGCCCGATCGCTCCCGTTTGTCACCACCATTCTAAACACTCCACATTTCTGACAGTTGTTCGAGTGACAAAACCGTTTGGTCCTTTTTATATCAAACAGTTTTCTACTACTATTGTATGTCCGCGCTCATGTACAGTCTATTTCTGATTCAGGATATAGCATCTCTATGTCTATGTCTATGTAACATCATCTGAATGACTTTCCAAGCCCTTGAACTACAAAGATGATCATATTCTGTCTCTGGCAGCTGGACTTGTCACGTACAGGAGGCAAATTTCCAAGCCCAAAGATCATAGAAACCCCGGAATGGGTTAATCGTTGTCTAACACTCCGCAAGAACTGTCTTCGGCAGAAGGACAGCAAGCTTGTGGCTTCTTGCATGCAAGTTGCGTGAAACCACAGCAACCGTGCAACTGCCTTGCCCATGTCCGTTCGCGCTCTGAATTAAGTGCTTCCGTCCCTTACACGGAACATACATTCAGTGCTAGCTGTACACAATAGAACATAGACGACAGGAGAGGTCCGAGGCCATGGCAGGATAAAGACCACAATCGCCAGCAGGCTCCTAAGCCGTGAAGTCCGGGGTGCCGCCATCGGTCGCAGTCGGTCTTCAGGAAGATCGCATAAAATGTGCTGATCGGTTACTGTGACAGGACCTCCTAAATCAACACCCCATTCAACTCCTACCATTTTGCAGCCATGGCTACCACATCCGAGCCACCTGCTAACAGGACAAACGCAAGGACTGGTCTGCGATCCTTTTAAGAAACGAAGCAAACGAAGTTGTGTGTGTGTGTGTGTCGTGCTCTATATATACGCGTTTCTAGGCGCGTATCCCTTGTATAATTTTTCAGCAGGGCGGTATGTCAAATCTCATCTATCATGCAGACTTGACGTTGGAGACAGACGCGAACACGGTATCATGTATCGGCGATTGCATGCTTTTCCAGAATTATGCAGAACTAAAGAGGACGATTGGAAAGTGCCAAAACATCAAGAGGGGTAAACATTTCGAATAAAGTGACTTGTGATGCCCACAAATAATTTCACTATAAATTGTTTTAAGAAAAGTTGAACATGAAAGATAAACTTTAGATGTTCGAGAAAATTTCTGATTTTATTGTTTTTGCAAATAGTGGCTTTCTGTGGAACAAAAAATAAGTGCTTCCCTCTACTGGGATAAAGTGGCCCCGGAATTTGCGTATTCTGGGAACTGGAGCCTTGACAGGGACAAGCTACAAAATTACACTTTCCAAAAACGGTCGATTTGTCAAACGCCTGTCAACTATAGACCAATCAGGGCTCAGGGTCTGTTTGGCGAATATGCAGAGTGGCGGATTAAAAATTGCTGACATTTTCGTACATAAAGAGCAGTTCTCTGAGTAGATTCCTTGTCCGACAAGAGCTCGCGCCTGTAGATTGTCTTTTGGTTCGGTGCCTCTGATTATCTTGAACGAAAATGGTAAGTGCCTTTTATCCTGTATTGTATACTGTTCTTACGCTTTCTGTCGTTGTATTCACTATGAGAAAGATTACTTGCTTTATCGTTGTAAACTTTGAATGGAAACTTCTTTTTGCTCTCGTACGGTCCATATACCAGTGAAGTCTATCCTATAGAAGTAGACATGTTAACTACATGGCTCAAGCATATCTGACAGCCACAGCCACTTAACTGACCCCTAACGGTAGGGATGTGCCCTTCATAAAAGCTACAATTCGGAAGTCATAAAAGCTAGTGCATAGGTCCTCGGTGTGTTCGGTGACCAACGGCCATGGCTATAAATTTCTGGCATTCACCGCGGGTCGCTGAGACCAATTGAACTTCAGATCACCCGGGGGGGAAGCCCTAATTCCTATCTACAGGCAACTTCATCACTTCAACATCAAAGCTTCCGGCCAATAGTCATTTGATATATTTTTTCTAGTTCCCTTCCCCCTGTAGTCTCCAAAATATGCTGCGAGAATGGGCTTATTATGAGAATTAGGTCAGTTATTTTACAACGACACAAAATTGAACATCATGGATATCAAGTATAGCTGTTATGCTAGGGGCTTTTAGAACTGCATGTGTCGGATATCCGGGATTTGAATATGTTTTAAACTGAGCCTCTGTACCGTTGAATACTCCAGAAGTTGACCTCATAGACATCTCGGTGATTGATTAAAGGACAGGTGCACAATCGGAGATGCGAATGATAAACTTAACATTTGACTGTCATGAAATGATCGTTTCGGTGGTTCAACTCTTATTGAAGCCTCCTCACAAGGATTTCTCGGCGCCCGTGTTCAGTTTGAAATTCCGGAATGCCTGTTTTCTTATTGGCTGCGGTCCATTAGGCCTAGCCCGCCAAAAATGTAAACATTTTCTCAATTGAAGTGATCAATACACAAACTAAACAGGAAGCCACTGGTACTAGTTCTATTCAACCGGTACAAAAACTATTTTGAAATGCGAAATGTGAAACTTTAATAGCTGGTAGGATAAAACCAGTGGTAAAATCATTTGTATTGGAATGTAGATCATGATGGTTGAGTCACATGATAGGTATAAAATTAGAAACCGGAATTTGGAAGAACATAGCTCACAAAGAGGAGACAGAAAATCTTAAAACAACTGATTACAACGGGCTTAATTACAAAGCGCAAGGTAATTGGCTGAGGTAAATTCATTTCAGATTTACTACAAAGATAAGCGAATACATGTGCAGTTGCAACCTTAGTAGCAAATCCGAAGAAAAACAGCTTACACTCAGAAAGCCCTCCGATCTGATCTAAATCAATGTGTTGCCTTTCATAGTCGATACATGCCTTAAATATTGTCGCACTGCTAAGTACTTACAGACACAATGGTAGGGCAACAAAGCCGGGACCTGAGAAATACACGTCATACTAACACGGAGCGCAAGTCAGTGTTGCCAACTGGAACAACATTCTGTACTTCATGGAATCCCAGGGCAAACCAAGGCCAAATGGCCTGCCTGGGACTAAATCATCATAAACATTAGATCAACAATGCATACATATTGATACATTGTAAAGGCCTGCCAACAATGCACATGAAAATATTAGGAAAGTAGGATTAAAATGGCTCTCACAGAGAAAGAATCCTGTAAACAGGGCAAGTAATACAGCTTTGAAAATTGGAAAGAGCGATGGTCTGACAAGACTAAACAATTGATATATCCATTGAAATAGTCAAAATTGTATTGTTGACTTCAAACTATTTTTCTCCGAACAGGGCCGTAAGAAGAAGGGAGGTGAGGGAGGCAAGCGCGCCACCACCAATGTCGGCGCCGTCTTTGAGCAATCTCAGGTGCAAGAGTTCAAGGAGGTGAGAAAAATACACTTGTTGTCAATCATGTTACATCGGTGCAAAACGACGTATATGCCACAATATGCAGTAGATGTATGAGTGCCACATCGCTGTTTCCTTCACAAAATGCTATGTGAATAAAAGATTGATAACTCGGTTTGTTGATTTCATAAACATTCTATGTTGTTTTCTGACGATTCAAATATCGGTCTTTGCTAAAGTTAGAAGCCATGTACACAAACATGTAACTGTTGAGTAAAATTTGTGCCCTTTCTTTCTCTACAGGCATTCCTTCTTCTGGACCAGAACAGAGATGGCTTCTGCGACAAGGAAGACATGAAGGACACCTTCGCTTCCCTGGGTATGTCACGCACTGAGATCTTTTAAAACTAGTTTTGATGACGAGAATATTATGCTGTCCATCTTAACAATTTGGGACAAAAATAGCGTGGGTATGAGAGACTCTTGTCATATTTCAAACGAATGAGTTTCCATTTTCCTCGCGCAACTCCAAAGGCTTTTGTTGCAAATGGTATCCTTGTGTGCCATAATGATGGCCGAGTGTTAAACTTTCCAAAATCTATACATGTCGTGCAAATAACTAGTAAAGAACATCCGCCCATGGACCATCGCTGTCACACATAGAGACTAGAGATGGGCAGCGGTCCATGTGTTTTATAGATGGTGGAATCCAGTTAAGTATGTGGCGGTGAGTATATTTAGAAATAACCGGCGAAAGTATCGGCATGTAGTTGTTATAGGGGGGTATTGTTATTTCAATGCCTCCTGTCAGTTACTCGGCCCAATGACCAAATATGGTGAAGTGTTTTTACGGTGTGTTTGTTTAATAATTCTGTTTCGAGATATCGTAGTTACGAGTCCAGGCCATTTGGGATGTGTGGGACAGGGAGTAGTTTGTGAGATTTTTTTGTCTACTTAATTAACGATTCATTTAGTTGTATTCAATCGCTTTAGAGAGAACAAAATTAATTTCTGGTACATGCACAGGAAATAAATCTAAGGGTTGCTGGATTTCCAAGTAGGTCTTCCAAATCATACAAATAGTTGTCTCACAAGAAAGAACGGTGGAAAAGTTGCAGTCGAAAATTACATAGAGAAATAGTTCACGAGGACATGGTATCATATGTTACTAGTCGGGCATGTATGTATCGGTGACAGTTATTTTAGAGTGATGTCATTTGATACCCCAAGTCCACATGCAAACAGAACAGGACCATCACTGAAATATACTTTGTAACATTTCGACACAAAGGACGTCACAAAATCCTCTTTGCATACAACTGAAAATGGTTCATATCAACTTTTAGAGGACAATTTGTGATCTAGCGTCCAGAGAAAAAGTTTGCCCCATGATTTGCATTTGACAGGTGAAACAACATGGCGGCTGCTGAGCATGCTGTGAACTCGGGAGCTCCGGTGTCCGATGGATTTATTTTTGTCCTCCTTAGCTTGGGTTTTGCACATTCATCTATGTGGCGCCAAAATTAGCTCAACCATTTTGCCCTGAACACGAACATATTTATGCTATCATTTTACGCAAAATGGCCTCCGAACAAGCATGAGATGGGATTGGTATAAGCCCATCAAAAGATAAACAGACAGATACCATACTCACAGCTATAACGTTAGAATACGTAAAAACCGTACCCTATTTTGTAATAATCTTCTACTTGATATGCTACGTTGTTCCTGAACAAAGCGTATACCCACAGGCCATCAGATTTATCTCGCATTAGAAAAAAATAAGTGTAATGAAATAAATAGTTGAGTATGAATGTGGTATTAACATACACATGCTTGTAGCGAAGATAAAGTGTGAAAAAATGGTTCCAAATGGCTTCAATGTGCCAACCATTTTAGATCAAGTACATTAGATACATACGGGGAGATTCCAAGCAGTCAAAGATATTAGGAAATTTCCAAAACAAGTATCCACCGAAACTAGAAAATTTCTCCAACACTAAGATTCATAAAATCTCAATGAAATGTTTCTAGTTGAGAAGAATTAAAATTTTCTCTTTCTTTATGTCTTATTTTGTAATATATTAGCTGATCTATAGCTGTTCCTATCATATTGAGAGGTATGTGGTGACAAACAAATGACAATGATATCAATGATACATGTACTCTACCAAGGGTTCTAATCTAACAAAATTGTGTTTCTTGTTATGATGTTCTGTCATATACACATCGCGTAATGGTGCGTTATAAGATCTGATGAAAACCCAAAATTATGATATTCACACGGAAATAAAACGTTATCCTTCCCGCTTCTCCAGGTAAGCCCCCAGATGAGGAGAAGGTGAACAGGATGATAGGAGAGGCATCAGAACCGATCAGCTTCACCGTCTTCCTGGCCCTTTTCGGATCCAAGATGTCCGGCTCTGACCCCGAGAGTGCCCTCCAGGGTGCCTTCAAGCAGTTCGACCCCAGGAACAAGGGATTCCTACCAAAGGCCCTGTACGTACTTTTTTATCGGCCACTTCAAGGCAATAAACTAAGAAGTTGGAAATAATGTACAAGGAGATAGCGGTGAACATTCGTTTTGAAGACTGGCGTCCGAGGAAAGAGACTCACTGTTACTGTAGAAAGACTTTGAGATCGATAATTGAACAGTATAGCGATCTGAGTTTGAGGAAAACCTTTGCCACGACGTTCCGTTTTTGTCTACCTTCTAGCTGATATCCTAGGATGCTGCATTTCACTCATACTCATCTTCACACGTTATGTTTTTCATCACTTATTCTTCAGAGTCAAAGAAGTCTTCTGTGAGAAGGGTGACAAGTTCAAGGAGGAAGAGGTGAGAATCTTCTGGCGCAGCTCTTTGATTATAAAGATCGTAGTGTGTTGGACAATGACGTATTTGTAAAGTAACTCCCTATATTATTGAAACACCTGTTCGTTTGATATGTAGTAAATGTACTAACTACTTTTCCCCCTATTTCTTCACCAGTGGAATCAGCTGCTGGCCGGTGCCGGACACGTTGTCGATAAGAAGGGCCGTTTCCACTACCCAGCCTTCTGCCGCTTCCTGAAGGGTGGCGAGGAAGAGGACGTCGACGAGTAATAGATCAGATAAATGGATAATGAGAGTTTGCTCCACATGATCCGACAGAATTTGTCTCTTGTACATCATCTCTCCTCCACGTTGGTCGGCGCATTGTCAGCTATATGAAAAGGTTACCACCTGTTACAGGTACAAATTTCGTCGCTCATGTGGGTCAAAACTATGACAGGGTACGGGGGTATAGTTTGAACAACCGTTAGATATTGATTTCTAAAAAT
>NC_049980.1:11084033-11090509 GCF_000003815.2 Branchiostoma floridae | reverse complement strand
TATTTGCCATTTGTTATTTCTGATAACTAGAAGTGGGTACACGACAGCCAGGAATAGCATTTCGTCTTCAAGCTGGACTCGGCTTGTCATGTCCCCACATTGGTTATGGAATAGTGATTGCAATGTCATTTTTTCATGGACAGACACGTGGAATAAACACTAGCCTGCCCACCCGAGCACTTGTTGAACCATTTTTGTTTCCGAGGTATCTTCTTCACGCGGGTGGCGATCTCTTTTTGGTAAGGTATCTCAGTACCAACTTAATAGTTGTATTCTCATTACAACTATTTTCAATTGCAATGTAGCTCCATATTGCTAGAGCGTTTAGGCAATGCACTTCATCCTCACGGTTATCTGACGCGTTTCCAAGTTTAGAGTAGCGAAACCCCGAGTCTTTCAATTCCACCAGTAACCTACGTGACTGTCAGTATGTTGAGTAAAAGTTGGGCCAGGGACCTTTAACTCGAAACACTTGAAACACAGAAAATAATACCTCGCCATGCTACCTTTTTAATTGAAATATCCTCACGCTTTTTATTTACCCCCTATAGCGGGTTTATATATTTCTCCAGCTGTCTTTATCTATTTGGGTCGTTCTAAGTTTGATGTCCAAAAGATTTAAAGAAAGGGGGCAAAAGCAGCACAACAAAGTAATAGAATAATTGTGGATCTTACTCATGGTAATAATCATGCCAACGTCCGATTTTGATAATGAAAATGGGTGCAGTTTGCTGCCAGTAAAGTAAAGCTTATCACCCCTGTCCTCGTTGGTATGTTCCGGTCAGCCGCGCGCGTATCACAATACGAACCCGTATGCAAAAACAATGAAAACAAATTTAGAAACTGCTAACTCGCTCTGGCAGATACCCATAACCCAAGGAAAGCAAAGCGTGTTCCTCTTTAAAATTCAATGACGAAAACAGCCGACCAATGACAGTGCGAGGTGTCGATTTCCAGGTATAAAAGCGAAGGAATCTCAATAAAATCGTCCGGCATTTTGGTGGCATAGCACCCCTCGCACTTTCCTAGGTTGGTGGCAGTGATTTGGGACTTGGAACACTTGGAACAAAATGGTAAGAGCATCGCTATACGTTGTATTTATCTTCGATGTCTTAACAATATGTGTAGTGATTATTTAAACAGGCTTTGTGTTAAGATAAGAAAGATTGTCAGTGCATTGCAGTTAGCTTTTGGGGACAAGCCTCACCGACTGCTATAAAACGAGCGCTAGCCAAATGACATATAGCTCTTTGTCCTTTGCAATAACGATAAACCATAACAAATTACGATAAACCATGAACCAGAATTGATATTCATTCAATTGAAACAGTACAATGAGACAGACAGTTGATTTGTATCACAAAGGTAGGAGTAGAACTTCTTCTAATCATAGCGTTTGGG
The DNA here is from genome assembly GCF_000003815.2 of Branchiostoma floridae. Taxonomy (NCBI): domain Eukaryota; kingdom Metazoa; phylum Chordata; class Leptocardii; order Amphioxiformes; family Branchiostomatidae; genus Branchiostoma; species Branchiostoma floridae. The sequence continues at coordinate 11,089,108 of NC_049980.1, read as the reverse complement.
TGTGAATTATAACTGAGCGTTCTAAAGTGAGATTAATTTTCCAAATGCATTTTATACAATGGCCATGTCAAGCATCCTTCGTATTGGAAAGATTCTTGTTGCCCCCCAATATGTTTCTATAACGTGATGCTCTAAGTATATCATTCTAGCATTTCCCAACTCTGAAACTTTACTCGAGCATTTGGAAATAATTTTCGATCATAAAACATACTGCATTCTTCATCATAGTCTGTGACACTGATGGTTCACTTTATGAAATATCACCGAAAGAAATATGGTGAGAAGAATCGGACATAGATAACTACAGTTATAACGGACCTCTTCTTGCATTGTTGTACATGCAGGATATGTAATAGGAATTCCCTGAATGTTGGGTGAGTGTGGGGTTGCTCGTGCCCTCCCCTGCGTGCTATAAATATGTCCCAGTATGGATGGCATCTCCTGAGGTTGCACTGTCTCCGATCCACGATTCAGTCGTGTCTCTTCTGTGTTTGAGATCCTTTCTATATACGAACAAGTTAAACCATTACTATCTCATATAGCATCTAAATGGTGGTAGTCAGATAACCGCGAAATGAAGGCTAAAGAGACTGTTAACTTACGTTTGTATAGAGATCATTTCCATCACACCAAATGTCCTTTTTTGGCATCACGAAACATATTGCTGGCCAAGAGGAGTTATTGCAGTCGCATACTGGTACGTCCAGAGCACCGGAATGAATATGAGCTCTGACGGCCATGTGTTTTTGTAACAATAGTACATGTACCTTCCGTGATGGAATGAAGGAAGCATTTGGGAATCCTTACTGCACTTTTTTGACAGCTAAATATGGCATATCGGGCGAGAGTGTGTAATATAACATAAATCTTGTATTCTGTCTGACATAACGTGAGGGAAGCACTGTCAAAATCCTCGGGACCTTTTAAAAATGTTTCACTGACTATCCACTGTCCATTGTAACTTCACATACGGTACGAGAAGTAACGGTGTCAATCTAGATCTACAAAAATTTAAGAGTTTGTTCAGAGTGCAGTGTGTAGGTATTTCCGTGGCCACGTTACTGGGATGACGGTAGAGTCTAAAGGCTAGTACATAAACATATAGAAATGATCAAAGTACAGACTAATTGGATATGTCTGCAACCAAGCTTCGACAATGGGACCCTCACTGGTGAGTGTACAACATGTATCATATACTGTAAGCGTCTGGTCACTTTCGTCGGACGACGGTCGCACGACCGTAAACTGGAGGCATGCATGGGTTAGTTGTGCATATGTCGATCAAAATTCAGCTCTCTTGTTCCGGATAAACCTGTCTTAGGTCCTGCCTGTTGTTGGGTCTGTCACAACTTAGATATAAATTGTACGACCTCCTACGACAGAAGTGACCTCGCACTAAATAATGAAGAGAAGTAATTACTGTGTTCAATTATAGTCAAACATGTACAGACCTTAGTTTCGCAAAAAGAAAAAGATAAATACATGCCTCCAAAATCAACATTTATACATGTATAATCGTTCAATGAAGGATAACCAATCATGTTTTCCCGGACGCTCTCTGGATGTCAAGAAAGATGTAAACGACAGTATCCTGCATTTGTTTTTCACGTCTAGGGTCGCAAGGGAAGAAAGGGAGGCGGTGGAGGAGGAGGAGGCAAGCGTGCCACCACTACTGCCACCACGTTTGACTCATCCCAGGTGCAGGAGTTTAAGGAGGTGAGGTGTCTTTATTGATCTGATTGTTTGTTTGTTTGTATCGCATTTCCAGCAAAAGACCACCTGGTAAAAACCTATCAACCGCTGCACCATATTTTGACAATGTTACAAGTATTTCAGATTATATTGCTTGTACATTGTGACATGTACAACAGCATAGGGCAGGCCGAAGGATATTGTCCCGATCAGTATGTAGGAGTTATGGTGGTCTTGATAGTCTCTTTGACTCTTTTCGTCTCGGGAGACGGTCAACGGCTCAGTCGGGCCTCAGGTCTTGATAGTGGTGGAAATATAAAGTGGTTGTTTTATTCGGGGGAAGGAGTTCGGAGGTTTGATTAGAATAGTAACTGCTGTGGGTCAACTATAATGTCCCTCCACAATGTGTTGGTTGTTCGGAATATTAAGTGACGCGCTATATTTCCCTGCGTTGTGTTTACAAATGTCATGAAGCAGAAGAGTACAAAAAGCTACCATAAATTACTTTTTCACAAGGCACTCAAAACTTTTCAGGATGTAACATTACAATAAGAATGTTACTCAAAACCACACCATGGCAGAAAATACCTTACAACTGGCAACAAGGCACTTGTAATATGTGATATTTCGGTAGGGGTCCCGCTTAACACGCCCAGTCTGGTAACCTTATCCTCCTGTATTGCATTCCAGGCATTCGGAGTGTTGGACCAGAACAGAGATGGCTTCGTCGACAAGGAGGATCTGAAGGATACGTATGCCTCATTTGGTAAATATCTTTCCGTGAACCATCTTGACTTGCCAATGCCTTGTTGTGCCGTTTCCTTCATCCTCATCCATATATATATATATATATATATATCTTTACCATCCCTGAGAGCAGCCTTCTAGATCTTATTTTCATTAGCTGATAGTTCTGAACTTCCAGAGTAAAAGAAAACTTACACATGAATACACACGATGTCGCATTATGTGAATAACACCATAGTCCCTGGAAGACAAATCACACATCTTTATGTGTTGTTTACATATTATCAATAGGTAAGAACCCGGACGACTTCAGGGAACAGATAGACAAGATGATCGCGGAGGCTTCCGAGCCCATCTCTTTCCAGGTCTTCCTGTCTCTGTTCGGAAACAAGATGAAGGGTAAGTGTTACTATGGGATCGTGAATAATTCAGAACGCAACGTTAAGATGGAACACAGAGAATAGGAGGCATGTCATTTTCCACCAGAAGAAATGTTTAACAGTTTTATACATATCCGATCCAGTGTTCGTCAGCTGACCTATTGGAATATGCCACATATAGGCATTTCCATACACCAAATTCTAGGTCATTTGGTTATATCGCTATGGCACAGAAGCCACAAAACATGCATTTTTGGGGACTGAAAACGGCCAAAAATGAAATAGAACCGATTCTGGGCGGAAACTGAGTTTCCTTCTTATCTATACTTGCTTAGAATACACTCAAATACATGTGTACCAAATTTGTTAAAAAGCACAAGTTGTCTAACTATACGACTGTACTAATAGTATCCATTTCCAACCGAACACTGAGTAACGACAACACAAGAAGAGCAAAATTCCTCGTGAAATAGTTCCACTAAGTTTGACCTGTCTTTTTGTCCATTTTCCCTTCAGACACCAACCCCGTTCAGGCGCTCTTGGACGGAATGAAGCAATTTGACCCTAAGGGCAAAGGCTTTCTGCCAAAGCTGAAGTGAGTTGTTCTTAGTTGGTAACGTTAAATAAACTATTCTATCACAAATGTGTAACGTAAGTCTAAGTCTCTGTGCAACTGAAGTTGTAAACGTAAAATACCCTGCATGTTTCCCTAACAGTATGAAATAAAGCTACTTCAAAACGAAAGATTTGCAGATGTGTAAGTTGTCAGATATTTACATGTATCATGGAGAAAGAATGACTAATGTTGGTTGCATTTGTGTCGTCCTTAGGGTAAAGGAGATCTTCTGTGAGAGGGGTGACAGGTTCTCAGAGGACGAGGTAGGCAAACGTTTCTGTTGTTTCATTTTGTGTTGTTGTGGATGATGACGTGTTCCCGGCACGTTCTATTCACAGCGCCACACCTGTCCCCGCGCGCTACACCTGTCCCCGCGCGCCAAAAACAGAGGGTCAATTAACTCAATTTTGGAGGGTAACCAATCAGGGGAGTTATGCAAATGAGCACGTATGCCAATAACACAACAAGGGGTGATGCACAGTTTGACTTTGAGAGCAGGAGGTGGTTGGGAGGAACAGGTGGAAAGTCGGGTCAAATAGGGAAACTAGGAAATGGGGATGTTGAGATATGAGGGGGAGGAGGGTCTTGTCATTTCCCTATCCAAGACCCATCCACCCTCTTTCTTATGGCTCAGGAAAAGTATTCGCCTCGCTCTCTGATCAGGGATGGGGACTTTTTCTGCACTCCTTATCCCTCCATCACCTGTTTGGTGGCGCGGTGTGTGGCGTTGTGAATTTTCCACTTTTTATTTTGAAGTAATTTGAACGATTATGTCAGTAAAAAGTTTGCATGTTTACAGTCACTTCAATAGAAGATTACTGTACCAAATGTCTGATATCTTCATACTTTCTCTCTATCCTTGCGCAGTGGAATAAGATGTTGGCGGGAGCCCCGTGGGCTGTGAACAAGAAGGGCCAGTTCAACTGGGTGGGTTTCCTGACGTACGTCCGCACGGGCGCCGAGCCGGAGGAAGACGAATGAGCAGACGGCAGGCTGGGCCACGGGAGTCGCCGAGACATCTGACTCCACGTGCATGCCGATAGTTCATATGTGTCGCGTGTGCAAGAATCATCACATATTTGCTGCATGTTTATCCGTAACATGTACGCAGCACTTGCCAACGAAAGTCCCAGAAACTTTCTTCACCAAACCATCACCAAACTTTCACCTATAGTGGTGGATGGTTGTGTTTGTACATTTTTCACCAGTGTGTGCTTTTTGTTGTTTAGCAAACAAACACGTCACAAATCATGCAGAAGATCAAACGGGAATCTAGGCGTGCGTTATTCTCCTTGATCTTCGAAGTAGTCTTATTGTCTACTACCCTTCCCATAGAGACTTAAGATCCGGAAAAAATGTATCAAGGAAGTTTTGTGTAACCCAGTGTGCTGCTCCGCTTACTTTGTACATGTCATTTCATCCTCATTTCATGCCCCAAGATTAAAGTACCATGTCATTCATCGAAATGATTTTGATTTCATTCTTGTGACGTTACCATTGCAGGGCCTGTGTGTGGTGTGAATGGAAAGTCGACAATCATTTGAATGTGTTGACACCACAGTGTAATCTAAATTATACTACTTTACATCCAACGCATCAGTAATATATATAGAGTACGTGTCCTTCCCCACATTTATGTT
>NC_049980.1:11082702-11083896 GCF_000003815.2 Branchiostoma floridae | reverse complement strand
CCGCGTAAAGGTGGGTTTACACCTGCGTATATTTTCAAGTGCGCATGATTTCCGCATGAAATTTTGTCAATACGCGGCCGAACGCCCAACATTTGGATTTTTTTGGGAATAAATTAAATTGTACGTCGAGCCCATCTGGCGTTTGAATTACGACTTCAGCGTTTTCATTTCGCATGAGATGCGTATGATTGCAACTCAAATGCGCAACAAAATGTTCCGTACTGCGAATAGATTCGTATGGGGTACGTATGTTGGGCGTTTTCCGGACGCACACAACGTCTACCGACCGCATGCCTGACGCACCTGGTGCTAACTGCATTCCAAACGCATTTCAGGTGTGTCAGAGGAACAGTTTCTGTTACATATACTTTTGTTTGCGAGCATTGCCAATAGAGTATTTTTGTTAGAGGAACCCTTTGCACTACGTATGCTTTTGTTTACAGGCAGTGCAAGTAGAACATTGACAAGTAAACAGTGAAGAGGTTTTTTTTATTCATTTGCGAAGCAGTGAAGCAGTGACACTGTGCTTTTACAGTAATGTGGGCCATCATTTACCTTAAGAAGTTATGTGCACTGTTAAGATTGTGTTTTTTTCACTTTGTCCTTAATGATTTCCCCTATCATCTTAGTATTTCAACTACTATAAAAATCACACCCATACACACCACAAAACGTATTCAAGATCTTTATCAAACACGTAAATTAAACAATTATGAAACCTTACGCCCTCTTTCAAAGTTGTAATATGGCTCTATATTGCACCTTTATATCATGTGGTTCTACACACAAAAAAGTGCCATTATCAGCAAATTAAGTCAAATATCTGTTACACAAAATGGCACGTGTGTCACACAAATTGACCCAGTGCTTGAGCAGGTTCCTCTACATCTTCCCGTCCCTGGAGGCTCTGTTGGGACCAGTGTCCTGCATTCATGGTGTCCTGCAAGTTGTGACCATCTCTCCATGCCCCCGGTACAAATTCGTCGGTCCTGGCCTGGATCTGACATCATAAACCGGAAGATTCCAAAAAATCCCTATCGACCAGAGGATTTGTCCATTCTGTCCAGAGCTAATAGAAGACGAATATCACTTTATGGTTGTATGTCCCAAATATTCCGATATACGCAATTCTCTATACAGAAGGCTGTCATTTTGTACACAAGGATTTATCCAAATGAACCTGAAGTGCAAATT
>NC_049980.1:11068528-11082253 GCF_000003815.2 Branchiostoma floridae | reverse complement strand
GTGCGTTGTGTCTGCGCTGTAGAGAACGCTATGTACTCGCATTACCGCGATTTCCGCGTATTACTGCGTGTAAAGCGCAAACATGTAGCGTCTTCATGGCGCAATCGACCGACGTGGGACCACTGTATTGCGCATCCATAACGTTTTGGGCACCAAACTGCGTACGAATGATAGTTTTGTGCATGTCCAAAACTATCAGACGAACTGGGCGTATATTTTCGTTTGCCTGCGTACGTGAAACTTTCTAAAGACGATTCAGATGCGATAGAGGTGCGTCTTGTGCGTGCGGCCGCGTATTGAAGAAATTAGTCAAAATGTCGAGAAATGTCAAAACATGCACACATAGATCACGATTTAGTACCGTGCGTTCTGCGATCGCTTTGCGCATACTACGCGTACTGATAGCGTGATCGACGCACACTCCAGATTTGGAATAAATACGAAGGTGCATCTGACTCCAGACAAAAAAAATCATCTCAAGATGTATATAACTTTATTGCACAACAATTGTACGAGGTACAAAGTATGGCATAGCACTGTAGTTATGTAGATGCTATACTTTGTACCTCTTAACTTTAGTTAAGGCTTATCTAACTAATACAGGAGTTGTATTATGGGATAAGTTTCTTACAATCATTGGAGGCTTTTACAATCATTTGGGGAATTTCTAATGTCTAAACCTTCTTTGATATATTTTCCTATATCTGCCATGCAGGGATTGTCACATGTCATTATGTATTTGAATTTGCACCTCAGGTCCATTTGGATAAATCCTTGTGTACAAAATGACAGCCTTCTGTATAGAGAATTGCGTATATCGGAATATTTGGGACATACAACCATAAAGTGATATTCGTCTTCTATTAGCTCTGGACAGAATGGACAAACCCTCTGGTCGATAGGGATTTTTTTGAATCTTCCGGTTTATGATGTCAGATCCAGGCCAGGACCGACGAATTTGTACCGGGGGCATGGAGAGATGGTCACAACTTGCAGGACACTATGAATGCAGGACACTGGTCCCAACAGAGCCTCCAGGGACGGGAAGATGTAGAGGAACCTGCTCAAGCACTGGGTCAATTTGTGTGACACACGTGCCATTTTGTGTAACAGATATTTGACTTAATTTGCTGATAATGGCACTTTTTTGTGTGTAGAACCACATGATATAAAGGTGCAATATAGAGCCATATTACAACTTTGACAGAGGGCGTAAGGTTTCATAATTGTTTAATTTACGTGTTTGATAAAGATCTTGAATACGTTTTGTGGTGTGTATGAGTGTGATTTTTATAGTTGAAATACTAAGATGATAGGGGAAATCATTAAGGACAAAGTGAAAAAAACACAATCTTAACAGTGCACATAATTTCTTAAGGTAAATGATGGCCCACATTTCTGTAAAAGCACAGTGTCACTGCTTTACTGCTTCGCAAATGAATAAAAAAAACCTCTTCACTGTTTACTTGTCAATGTTCTACTTGCACTGCCTGTAAACAAAGGCATACGTAGTACAAAGGGTTCCTCTAACAAAAATACTCTATTGGCAATGCTCGCAAACAAAAGTATATGTAACACAAACTGTTCCTCTGACACACCTGAAATGCGTTTGGAATGCAGTTAGCACCAGGTGCGTCAGGCATGCGGTCGGTAGACGTTGTGTGCGTCCGGAAAACGCCCAACAGACGTACCCCATACGAATCTATTCGCAGTACGGAAAATTTTGTTGCGCATTTCAGTTGCAATCATACGCATCTCATGCGAAATGAAAACGCTGAAGTCGTAATTCAAACGCCAGATGGGCTCGACGTACAATTTAATTTATTCCAAAAAAAATCCAAATGTTGGGCGTTCGGCCGCGTATTGACAAAATTTCATGCGGAAATCATGCGCACTTGAAAATATACGCAGGTGTAAACCCACCTTTAAGGACTGTGGGTGAGATTTTAAAGGTGGGTTTAAAATCTTGTTGGAATCGGACAACATTGTCCCGGGTAAGGACTGTGGGTTAGATTTTAAGGAAGTTAGTAACACACTTTGTCCACACTAAGGTAAATCACCTTAACTGATGGGATGTGTGTAACCTGGTTAGGCCACGGTCGTCCTGGTGAAATTAGTAAGTGGTCAGCATGTAGAAAACTAGATTACAAAACCAGACATATACCAAGGCAACTGCACGTTTCTGAACAATACCCTTTTCTGTGTTTTTAGTTTCTCCTGTGCATAATGACAACAGGCGTAATGTCCAAAGCTCTCTTAAGGACTGCTTTCAGAAATAGACTTAACTGTTCATCTGATTTTCCAATCTTTTAAAATGCCTGGCTTAACATGTCGCACATTGTAAATGGAGGAAGTAACCACTCTCGTGGTACGTTTAAGTAGATTCTAATATCCACGTGAATGTTGATAAAAATTGTATCGTTGGAATCACTCTTGGTATTGTCGAACGAATCAGGGAGAGATGGCTTGCAATGAAGCCTGAGACAGTGTACCGAGAAAATAGCAAAGGAAATTAAATCAATTACAGGAAAATCAAATTTGCAAAACCTAAAAGTGACCTGCAGAACAGCATAAAAAATTGCTTGTCGTACTTGCCAGCAGATGCCATGGGTAACAAAGCAAAGAAACATAGCATAATGTTCATTCTTTCCACGTGCGAAATGATGCATATACTCTTGACCCAAAATTATGAGTAAGGAACCGTATACAGTTTCGACATAAGAATGACATTACATGTGCGAAACCATTGGTTTCCATCCCCTCTGATTTTCTTCCATGTTTAGGCCACTCTCCAAATCAGTGAAAACTTGAAACAACTCTCTAGTAAAGAATAGAAGACAGATGTTCCCTGCATGAGATGCAAAAGACAAACAGAAGTCGAGTTAACATCAACCACCTTCAAACCCAAAAGGCAACTGTTACACTGTACCAGAATTGCTCTTTATTACACTTTCCTTGCACCGGCATTGTCACAATGTCACAGCGTTTTATCACTACTTCTAGAATAGCAATCAGTGCAGTAAAATACATGTAGCAACATTCATTTTCAACATTTAGTGAAAACATCTCTATTTATTTGCTCAGTCCAGTTTTACTAGCCATTTACTAAAATACAACCCATTGACAAGTAAGATGTGAAGCATCACTCTATTGAACCATCTTGCATGAGTGCACAAACAGATGTTACAGTATAGTTTTTATCTACTTATTTGCAAAGTGTCATATCTGTACTAACTTATCTCTAAATTGAGTCTCTCTCTCTTTAAATCCGGTGATAATTACTTAAACTTGAGAAGATTTTGCCTTTTTTCATTACTTTTTCTTTACAAACTAGGAAGAATCACTGGAAGTTTCAGATGAAGTTCCCTGGCTTCTTAGCTTCAGGAGACAACACTGACTTTTAACACTGAACATTTTCTCACATTTTAATTTTTTTTACATATAACAAAATCAAAACTTGAACAATACAGGCCAAATATACAGTATGTACAGTACTAGTTCTAATTTATGTTTTATACTTAACAAATTGCCACATTCACCTAAAGACTTCTATCCCCCTACTGTATCAAATAGGGGCACTAGCAACAAGCTCTAGTGAGAGTGAGCAACAAGCTCTAGTTGTGAAATGCTATTTGAATATTCTCTTTCATCATAGAAGGGGGAATACCAAGTGGTGCATAAAAATTTTTCTTTACACTTTTTTCCCTTCCCAATGTGATAAGTTTGCAATCAGAATAAACAAATTTAAAGCTGTACACTATCTACATTTGTGGCAAGCCAACAAAATAATAGATTTCCCATATTGAAATACATAAACTTACATCTAATGCACCCATGATGTGCTAATATATGTATTTATGTCATACCTGGGCCGCGATAACGTTCCATACGGGTGTTCTAAACCAGGTGATAAATTTCCGCATGTATACAGCATGTCATCTCGTACACAAACTACAATACTGGACATTTTTCTGTTAAAACACACAAACAAAAAAACACATGATATAAAATGGCAAGACCTGTACCAGAGTCACCAAATGTACAAAATACCAGAGTATGTACTTGTGTGCATTGATCAACATTTTCTAAACATTGAGAATATACTAACATCATGATACGTGCATAACAATAACACTTACGCATTATACAAATGACTTACAATCTTGGTAGAGCTTTGGACAGTTTTTCACAAGTGTTTCAGAATTACATCTGATCTCTGTTCAACTACATTCATTATTCACAAGTTTGTCATAGTTTTCATGGGTTTCCTATCCTCTTAAACTTACACCAGATATGAATTACTACTGCACAAGCTTCAGCGGCTTTAAGTTTCTACTCAGGAGAGGGACATCATGATTTTGTAAGAGAAGGGTGTCAATAGAATTTGGAACAAAAAAAAAGAAGTAACTTACGAGGGGTGATCAATAAGTTCTCGGCCTAACTCAGAAATAATAAGCACAACTCAAATTTTGAGGCACAACTTTATAGTATGAAGCCTTTTATCAATATCCTCCAAATTACAAATCATTGGAGTCATTACTTTCCAGGCATTCGTTTTATGCAAATTAGAAGGTAAGTGGCGAGAAAAAGAAGGGTGAAGTGTGATCAGACAATTTGACCCGCACACCTCAGGTTTCAGATCAATTGTCCACTTTTTTTTCGTTATCCCTTACCTAACATTACTGGGTGTCACCTGCAACGTAATGATCACAATAATTTGAATTTTGGTACACATTTATATAAGATTTTATGCAAGTACGTGGGATTATCAATAAGTCCTCGGTTTTGCGGAGAAATAATAAGCACAGCTCAGATTTCGAAGTATAGATAACGTCTTATATAAATCTGTACCAAAATTCAAATTATTGTGATCATTACTTTGCAGGCGACACCCAGTAATGTTAGGTAAGGGAGAACGGAAAAAATGGGACAATTGACCTGACCTGAGGTGTGCGATCGAACTTGCGCTGCTGGAAGTCAGACACCCAATTCTTTTTGCTTGAAATAGGAGGAGAATGATTATCAAACATTTTGACAATGTCTTTTGTTAATTTACGGCATGGGGAACTCGACCCACACATGTCTGATCACAATTCACACCACTTTTTTCTCGCCACTTACCTTCTAATTTGCATAAAACGAATGCCTGGAAAGTAATGACTCCAATGATTTGTAATTTGGAGGATATTGATAAAAGGCTTCATACTATAAAGTTGTGCCTCAAAATTTGAGTTGTGCTTATTATTTCTGAGTTAGGCCGAGAACTTATTGATCACCCCTCGTATTTTTCAAGGTAAAGTAACAAGACAGATCACTTAATTTAAGTAATGTCAGAAAAGAACAACATTTCTGACAAGAAAACAGGTTTTACACTATCTCATACATAGTGGTACAGTCCACACATAACAATAACTTGTCACACTGAGGATCAGTCCATTTGTGTCAAAGAGTGGCAAGGTGGATAAGTGATGGGATTTTAGTACACACACAAGTCAGGGAACTGCATCTCATAGACAGGAACAGACTTGACTTGGAAGGGTCCTGACAGTGACACAACTCTGCCTGAGGCATCCACGGATGGCCTGAAATGATTACAAGACAAAATATAACAAATGTCAATCATAAAAACTGCTACAACAGAATTTACTTTCTTTCCCCCTACTTGACGCATATTATTATTTAGAATGAAAGACTGTCAAAGTCTTTATCAATTATTCCCAATTTTACCACAAATTTCACATGGCAAGATTATTTTGTAGCTATCGTTTTAAGTTTAAGATGTCTGTTAGTAATTTTTACCAGTGCGTAGCGTCAACGGTTTGGTTTGCATGGATGCATGGATCGGTCAATTTAACCAAACTCTTCTTATAGCCCTTCTATACGCACGATTACGCAATCAGCTAGCGTGGCCGAGCGGTCTATGCGCTGGGTGGCTATAGCAATTTGCTTTTGCAGCCGTGGATCGTGGGTTCCAACCCCACTTGTAACAATTTTTTTCTTTGTTAGACAAATCTCATGTAATGTTTTTTTAATAGAAGACAGACCAATTCAGTAACTCGATGTTTAAAAACTATTTTTTCATGTGATTTTGTTTAACATCCAGGCTTTTTCCAAAATACGCACCGGCCAGCTTTTTTCAGAAGCTTTCTTGTTTTCAAAGTACTGTAAGAGACTGGGTTCAAGGCCAAATTAAAAGAATCTATGATGAAATCATATATGGATATAAGGTAGGGGGGGGGGGTGATTTTTTACACCCCAGAATCCTGAACTTTTTAAATTCAAATAGCCCATACTCCAAAAATCTTTGATGATCACCTAATCACTAGCATTGCTGTAGACTAGTGTTTCTATACACATTCTTGCAAGCTTGAAAACAATACTTTAAAAAAGTGTGTAAAATGATCCTGTCCTTGGTGCTGAAATACTGCTCAGCCCAACATATGGTAGAAATCTGGTCATTTATTCCACATAGATGAATAAGAATATTCATTGTCAATGAACATGTCAAATTACAAAAGATAAGTCATGATAGATGCTGTCCTTGGTGCTGAACTCGTAATCAGCTGGTACCTGTCTTTTGGAGGAATTATCAGCAAGATTTTTACAAGTTTTTGACAATGCATGTTTATGTAACAACTGAGGGAATCGTACCTAGATTACATGCAATTGCAAATATGACCATAATCTTATGAATACAAACCTTCAAAAACATTTAAATAGGTCCATTGGCCAAATGAGACTATATACTTGGTACTATATAATTAACATTTTCATTTTTTTGTCATTCATTTATTTCATCTTTGACATGCATGGATAGTGTGTTATTTTGATATTCTACTCAAAACCCCAACAAGTTGTGAAATGTTGCTACATTACAACTATGTAACAGAGAGGTCATATGGACTTACTTTGACACCATGTCCATGATCTCATTCAGCTTGTTGTTCAGCTGCTGGGACTGAAAAGGGGGTTTCAAGAAAACAATTACCATAAGCATTGGGTACACTTTCACACGCTTCAAACTGGTAGTTTTCTTCAAACAATGTAAACCTAGGATGCAGCTCGGACACTACTAAGGTAATAGACACTACATGCAGGGGGTACAGACAATACAGGCCCTGGGGTACGGACACTACAGGGGTTATGGCCAATACAGAGGGTATGGCCACTACAGGGGGTATGGACGCTACCGGGGGTATGGATACCACGAGAGGACGGACACTACGAGGGTATAGACACTACAGGGTGCACAATATAGAGCCCTCTTCAAACTACCAAAGTGATAAAACACAGATTTGTGGCATTTATGGAAATGGCCTACCCTGGCCTCAGAATGGGCTGCTATCTCTTCAAACGGTGCATTCTGGAACTTTTCAACCACTTCCCTTCTTCTTGCTTCATCATCTTCTGCATCTGGTGTCTTCTCAGCTGAAGAGAGAACAAGAGATTAGAAATTTCAATATTTACATGGTCAGGTTCGTGTTTTTTTAACCTAGCCCAACTAGGGCAGCATAAAAATACACTAAGTTTCTGACTAGCCATACACAACATGTAACATAGATATAATATTGTTGCAGTACATTTGTACCATGAATGTATATACTAATAGACAATTTGGTTTGCCAACATACCTTTTGCTAGCCTTATGAATGGCATTCCTCTGCTAAAGCGACAAATTTACTAAATATACAGCTATAGACTTTTTGGGCGTAATAGCTAATACAGTGTATGAATAGAACTGATATTTTCATAATACCTAAAGTTTCCTATGTTAACTAATATTTTTTTTTTTTTTTTTCAAATCATGTTCGTAGGGCCTGATGTTACCATCATGGTGATGAAGAGCGGCCCATAGCGATAACTGTAGCAGCATCTCTTCTCCCTAAGTCAGAAACATCAAGCTTGACTTCACTGACTCAATAGGCGAAGCAGGGGTTACGAGGCTGCTCGGGAAATTCCCTACCCCATTTTGGCCGGAATTGTTTGATCCGCCACATCCCACCATCGCACATGTGGCGGGTTCTTTTACGTGCCTGGGGTGTGGCTCTCCCCAAACACGGGACCTCCATTTTAACGTCCTATCCGAGGGACGACTCATTTTCACTTGAGTAAAGTGAGGAAAGTCGTGTAAAGTGCCTTTCCCAAGGGCACAAAACCGGCAACACGGCAGGCGGATTCGAACCGGCGACCTCTCGGTCATATTGAATAAATTGAGACCATATATATCATACATAAGGAACAAGGTACAGATACATTGTAAGCATATCATCAAGGTAAGACATGAGGACTTACTTAAGGTTTTCTTCAAAGTTTCAAAGGTGATTTCCTCCCCTGGGTGTTTCTGATTAAGAAAAAACACGAGACAAGTTATTTGCATATTTGGAGTTATCAACATTATATTATCTAATGTATATTACACTCAGACACACACAAATATACATACATAAATGTGCTTAAAGGAAATACAATATCTAATACTGTTTTGGAAGGTATGTTTTGAAAATTGAGAAAGAAACTGGGGTAAAAGCACTGGGAACTTACCACAAGACTACATGCACGGAAACTTGTCTAGGAACAAGGAAACAAAAGGAAACAGAAGTAGTACAAAGAGAACAAAAACATAGGGAAGAAGGTAACTTAAAAATTTTAACAGTTTCATTAGATTATGAAGTAAAGTGTCAGTGCAAGTCAAGAACAATATAGTCTACTTCATGATCATGAAAAGAAAAGTTAGAATAACAAAGGAGAAACATGCTATTGTGTACAATACCCACAGAAGACAATGCCTATTCAAGGGTCTCCACATTTCCTAATAAATAAAAACCTGTAATCTAATGTATCCCAATCTGTAAGTATGGGAAAACATAGGACAACACTAAACTACTTCCCACAACAGAAATTGACAAACCATGATACATTTGGAAAGCATAGGAAAGAAATACAAAGTCGTACTCAAAAGGGACTCTTTTCCTTTATGAGTATTGAGAACTTATTTCAATGTAATGCTAGTTCACCTTTATCCGGAGGGTAACATATATCCGCTGTATTTAAATCAGGGTATTCGGTGATATCAATTTGACAGTTTGTGGTTTCAAATTTCAATTCATTCAAAATATTGCAATTTGAATCCACTGCATGACCGTCGACTTCATATCACCAAATATCCCGATTCAAATATGACAGATATAGGTTAACTGTTAGCATGGATAAAGGTGAACTAGCATGAACTGTGGGAACCTTCCAAAGTGTTGAACGATGCCTTACCCGGTCCCTGCCAGGGGTGTCCACCTGGTCCAGTTCGATGTTGATAGACTGGACATCCATACTGTATCTGCTTTGAGATGGGAAATCTGAAAAAAAAATACAATGTTTCAAAGTTTTAAGCAATCATGCAATACTACTGTTGCTTCCATTTGTGTTACTATATTGATAAATGTTTTGGAACATATAGTATTTCATGAATACCTGTTACTCTGAAGCAACTGGGATACAATTTTGGAATAAAATCATATCCAGTTCCTTGAGTAAGTGATGGACATTACCAAGATGTCTTAACCTTCATTAATGATGAAAGTTCTGAGTATGAAAAAAATGTATATATTTTGCAAAAAAAGTGAAATTGTTTGATCCTTTATTTGAATATACACATGTAATACTACAACCCTTAATTTCAATATAGTACTACATGTACATTGTACAATAAACCTCTGTTTATAAATACATCTCATACATGTACATTCATCTTTGGTAATTAATAAAAATGTATCTTATGATATACAGAATAATAGAGGTCCTTGATAAGTATGTTTGGCATCCATGCATAGAAAAAAACTATCAATTCAGTTGACTTTCAAATCTATCCATGATCGATGAATGACATTTTTCCTTGGCATGCTGACCTGATCTAAGAGGAACGAATGGCTGTGAGAGTCTGGAGACTTCGTGCCCACTGCTGGCCATGGCTTCATTGATGGCATTCTGGTGGAACAACAAGCTGGTGTCCACTGTGTCTGGCAATGTCACCCTACAGTGTGACAGGGAAAATGCAATAAATACTGATATGAGGGATTATACATAATGACTGTTCAGAATTACGTACAATACAGCACCTTTGTCAAACTCATACAACACAAAGTTAGGTAATACACAGCAAAGTCACAACATATGATATGAAGAAAAAGCAGGGACTTATAACAATAATGTGGAATTTACCCGAATTGAAACCCAATATTGGATACTTATCATTGCACAAAACAAATACTACTTAGTAACATGATGAGCAAAATTTCTGAATGTTTTGGCTTTCTTGTGACAATGACTTGGTGCATAAACTTACTAGTAAGATAGCCAATGCATGCACAATGACAAGATTTACAAGGGATGTAATGTTTACAGTCACTCAGTATATGTTGTACACAATGTCATATATGTCATAAGTCTCAAGTCTCAAACTTAAAGCACTTGAATGTACAGTCTAAGTAATTCACGACATCCAATTTGGGCCAAAGTTGATTATGCTATATGTTCCACCCACATATTGGTAGCTACTTCACTGCAAAACAGCATGCAACCTCCGCAGAAAGAAGAACCACTGATGGCCATCTCAACACTACTCACTGGTCCAGACTGTTTCCCTCCAAGAAGGCAGTTTCAGGTAGAAAGTAAGGTGCCTCCTGCTTCCTGGTTTCCAAAACCTGAAAATCACAATTAAGAAACATCACCAATATGCATGATATTCACATGACAAGTTCATGGGATTTCCCTGTTTCCCTTCAGTTGTAGACACTCAGTAGACTCACCATACTCCAATGGAGTGGCTGTTCATCTAGACACTCAGAAGACTGCCAGTCTTTCTTAATTTGGACAGGTACTGGCACAGAATGTCATACAGCAACTGCCTAAGGTTCTACAACTGTTGCAGTTACTGTGACAAAACCTATAGGTATATATTATGGTAAAGGGATATATATAGTTATCAAAGCTTCTGACAAAATGATTTCAAAACCTTACCATTGCTGTGGTGATGATGATAATGATAACTGTTTTTTATAGAGAACTGCAGAATTCAACAATCAGAATCCTCCAGTCTAGGCATACATTACTGTCACCTACTGGTACATTGAACATCTCACTACTGTTCTCTCACAGTAAAAGGTTTAATCTTGCTCATGTCTGCAGAATCTCCAGCTCGGGACTCAGGACCTGCAGTAGCCAGGGGTGGTGTACACCACCTTGCTTTCAATTTTGGGAGATCTAATTGTCTTATTGTTGAAAATCAATTGTTATGTTGTTTTTCTTTGTAAAGCACAGGCCATATAGATACAACAAATGATGCTGATTTAGATTTCAAAGTCAACAAAGATATGTTGGCAATCATGTACACCCCTAACGTTGGAAATGGTACAGTCTACCCTCTAAGTGCTTCATCTATTTGTGCGAAAAAAAGTCAGATTGTCCTAGCCCTTGAGTGGGGTGAAAGGGCTTAACAAGACACAAGAAAATTGGCCTCATCATTCATTTATATACATGAACGTCCATAGAAAGAGGTATGTTATGAAATATTCAGAAGTATGAACTGTCTTCTGTGCTGGTGATGGGGCCCTGAGGGAGAAGGAACACTCACTGGAAGGGCTTGTGTGTCAGAGGCCAATGCAATTTACACACACTGTCACAATCAGCATAATACAACTTTAAATCTAAACTTCATACTAGACAATGTGCAATGTGCTACATTGTAACGAGTATGACATATATAAGGCAGCAGTGATTTATTGCTTTGACACCTTAGAGGCTTAGAAAACATGACTGGTTAATCATGAAAAAAACTCAATCATAGTACTATTGGTTGTGATTTCACAATTAATGCTGGTATAAACTTTTTCAGTTTACAAATCATCTTTATTTACCAATTTTCTGGTTTAACGTCTTTCCAACAACTTCTTCTTGTTTGTTCTTCTTCACAACACATGCAGTTCAGCTGGCACCAATGCAGGCCACCATGGTTTAGGATTCCCCTCTCTCTGCATGTCCAGTGTCTTTTTTCTCACTCCTTCACTCCTTCACAGGTGTACCCTAACTCTTCAAAGTCCCAGATTCCAACTTTCCAATTGCAACTACGGCTTATTCTCATGTCCCTGATATGTTTTTTTGATGATATAGTTGCCATGTGCAACAATTTTTAGAATGCTCATTGGGTAATTTCATCCATACTTCTAGTGAATTAAGGAACATTTACATACCAGTGTAATCTGCCTCACACTCGGTCCCAGCCCTCCCGCGGGTCAGATCATCCTCCGGCCTTCGGGCGATTCTTTCCGCGGTTGGGCAGGTACCTCCGGTGATACGGAATACACCGTGTTGTATTATATATGATTGTATTGAAATGTGTGAGATGACTCACCTGGGTGACATGCTGACACAGGGCAGGGATGGCGGTTAGTTGACTGATCAGGTTCAAGTATGCAGCAAGGACAGCATGGAGCTTGCAGATGTGCGGAGTTGAGAGGTCGTTTTCCTCTTGTGGCTTGCAGGCAATTTCCTACATGTAATCATAGCATTGACTATATTGGTGTAACATCCATAGTAGCTTTACCAATCATCTTGAAATCACCTTGACTGTATATTAAAGGAACGACATGTGTGCAAGATATGGTTACTTGTCTATTATATTTTCCTAAGATGTGCCTTTAAGACAGGCAGGCCTGGAAATTGTAGACTCATATTGTTGACTACA
Organism: Branchiostoma floridae; assembly: GCF_000003815.2. Classification (NCBI taxonomy): domain Eukaryota; kingdom Metazoa; phylum Chordata; class Leptocardii; order Amphioxiformes; family Branchiostomatidae; genus Branchiostoma; species Branchiostoma floridae. The sequence goes on along the minus strand of NC_049980.1, from coordinate 11,069,520 downwards.
GAATCATTTTAGTTGTACATTCAAGCTAGAATGTCCTTATTACTGATTGGTAGTTTGGAAGTGTGTACTCTTATGCATTACAAGTTTTGAAAAAACATCAATCGATTGATCCATCCATCCATCCATCCATCGATTGATCCATCCATCCATCCATCCATCGATTGTTCCATCCATCCATCCATCCATCCATCCATCCATCCATCCATCCATCCATCCATCCATCCATCCATCCATCCATCCATCCATCCATCCATCCATCCATCGATTGATCCATCCATCCATCCATCGATTGATCCATCCATCCATCCATCCATCCATCCATCCATCCATCCATCCATCCATCCATCCATCCATCCATCCATCCATCCATCCATCCATCCATCCATCCATCCATCCATCCATCCATCCATCCATCCATATCCATCCCTCCTTCCATCCATCCTTCCATCTGTCCCTCCCTCCCTCCATCATCCATCCATCCACCCACCTGCAGCCCCAGTGTGAGCCTGAGCAGCTCCACCAGTACATCCTCCCCTCCCATCTCCACACACAGCAGGGCCATGGTGCAGTAGTCATTCATTCACTCACTCACTCACTCACTCACTCATCTCTCCATCCCACCTGCAGCCCCAGTGTGAGCCTGAGCAGCTCCACCAGTACATCCTCCCCTCCCATCTCCACACACAGCAGGGCCATGGTGCAGTAGATGGCGTGGAAGTTCTCATCACTGTTGTCGTGCTGCAGCAGGTTCTCATACAGCATGGAGTAGAACTGGGGGCCGTGCTGGGGACAGGAATTTAACATGGCATCAATATCATGCGAAGACTCCTCAAAAACTCTCAGCCTGTTAAATGTTTTTTCTGATGGTTCATTTTTATTTCCTATAATTTTCATTTTGCTTTGGGACAGACAATGACAATGTGGCACTGCACTCAAACTAGTAGCTTGTGTTATGAGTGCCACATACAAAGTACAGACAGATGGTAAAGGTA
>NC_049980.1:11054969-11068085 GCF_000003815.2 Branchiostoma floridae | reverse complement strand
CACGTACATTAGGCAAACCTGTGGTATAGTCCCTTTAACCTTATTATGATACACTTTTGAATTATTGAGTTAAAGGTGGAATCTGTGTGTATTTGTCAACCACAAGCACTCCTGGAAACAAAAGGATAACTAAGTTGTGCCTTGGCTTATCCCAGTCTTACGCGCACTTAATCAAGTTTAAAGCCAAGATGTGAGAGTTGAAAATTGGGAAATGTAGGAGGCTTAACTGTGAAATCAAGTTATGGAAGGGTAGATTAGATTTAAGGTGGCATTGTGCTCTACACACACTGGGTGGAGAGAAAAGGACAGAATCATCTGGATGGAGTACAGAGGAAAGTTCACTCAAGGTCAAAGTGAGGGATCAAACTAGGTGGAACATTCATAGGATAATCTGAAAGTTTTAGGCCACACCGATTTATTTTCTTGGTTCACGGATTCGCTCGCTCCTATTTTTTGGGAAAAAAAATAAAACTAAAAATTACCACTCAGCAAATTTTCACCATTAATGAAACCATTCACCAACTTTCTGGTGTTACAGTAGCAAATTGGCCTTTATATTTAAGCTCCTTAAAGTGTGGGTACAGGTGCTGTTACTGTACAAAAATAGTGTTTTTGTACTTTTTTCAAGCTGAAAACTTTTTTCTTTATGTTTTGGATTAGCCGTTACCTTTATCCCAACCATTTTACGATTTTTATTTTTATTTTTATTTCGCCCTCTCGCTCCATATTTTTTATGAAAAAATCCGTGAACCAAGAAATTAAATTGGTGTGGCCTTAGAAACCCTTTACAATACATGTACCATGTAAAATCATATTAACAAATCATAACAGTTATGTTACTCCTAGAGGATAGATGCATCTTTTAACCCCTCCACCTTAACCTTCAGCAGGCTAAGGTAGCCATTTATCCACTAAATTTGTATTGGTTATGTGGCTAGGCAGCAGAGAGAAGGTTAATAATTACAGGATAGGAGGAGAATGTATATCTTTTACTTCAAAGTATACTCACTTTTCTCATGAAGGCCAAGTCTTGTCTGGAACACTTCTCAACCTTCAGATCAAGGTCATTGATATACTTGGGTATTCTGCAAGGTCATAAATATAAAGTTAGATAGATCAGCTAAAATCTGATACAGACTTCCACTTTTGAATTGAATTTTGAGTAAAAACAACAGTGACAAAGTTAGGATATAGGAGAATTCTTTATCACAATCAGTAGGTACTTACTTGACTTAATATGTTTTCATGTTTCAAAGACACCTTCAGAGCTTCAATCTGAAGAAGGTGTCTGAGAGACATCAAAACGTAAGAACGTAAGCCAAGTAAGTACCTACTGGTTGTGAAAAAGAATTGTCCTATATCCTATATTCTACTAACCTGATGAAATTATCAAAGTGACAAAGTTCTTAAAGCCACAATTGACAGGTAGCTTTACGTGTCAACATAATATTAAAGGCACAATCAAAGCAGAAAGCACATCATGACTCTCAGCACACCTGATCTCCTGTAACTTCTCACAGTTGCCATGGCGATCAATGAGGGTGTGGAGAATCTGCTGAACGATCAGGCGGACATGGGCGTCGGCCACCAGGGAGACTCTCAGTAAGGGATCCAAGAATGCTGTGGAGGTGAAGGTGGTCGTCATGGAGACGGACGTGTAGGCCAGGGCAACCTGGGTACAAAATGGGGATCAGTCAGATATACAATCATGTACATTTTGTAACCTTCAGCAACGAGTCAGATATACGCTGTACTCTATAGTATCGTGATCCATAATAATTCTCATCAAAATTTAGGTCCTTATCATTTTGCCATGATCTTGAAAACATGAAGCATTTGCTCTTTATGGTCTACCATGCAATTTGATAATTAAACACTGGGGCCTGGAGGGGGGGGGGAAGAATAATCCATCCATGTTTCTGTATCTAATTATAGTAAATACAAATAACTCATGCACATATGCAATGTAATTCTCCTAACAGGTGAAAAATTATCTGAAACTTGAACATATTTCTCTTCTAGTCTAAGACTTGTACATAGGCAATACTGATCATCATTAATTGATTTTGTTTATATTTATAGTAATACTGTAATAACCGTACTAACAGAAGTTACCTGGTGCAAGCTCTTTAACAGCATATTCTGCAGCAGTAGATTCCCCTCCTCCCTAGAAATGGAAAGGAAGGCACAATTGTTCAGTATAACCTGAAATTTGTCATCTGTGTGTGAGCCAAACATTATCAAAACTATCAAAATATAACGTAGGACAGGAAGAAAATAAAACTGAAGGAAAATGTAAAGATGGGGAAAGAATATAAGGAAAATTTGAAAACCATAAAACACACATACAAGCTGTACAATGTAGTTTATGTAGCAGCTGCTGTATAAGAGACAGAGGAAAGGCACACTCGCAACAAGAAATATTGCTGTCGGTAAACACCAAAGCAAGATTCTACTCACTGAGAGAAGTTAGGTCTCAGGTTCTGGAAGTAAATCAGTCTTTACAGAAGAAAGAAAAGTGTGAAAGGTACACAAAGACAGAGGGAAATCAAAGTCAAAGGCATAGAGAGAAGGATAGAGAGCTAAGAAAACCAACTTTCAGCTATTTAAAAATCCCTTTGATTATTGTTCTGTTTGCTGTCAGGCAGAAGGATAAGTTGAAACAGCAGAAAGATTCAAAACCATTATTATCTTGTCAAGTTACAAGGAAACACCTGGTATATCATGAGGTCTTTCATTCAATAACATGATTGTGTACATTTAAAGTAGGGACAACACCAAGGCTAGTACACTTACATTGTACATTTTCAGGCCTTGCACCAATCATACATAACTGAAGTTACACTGATGCACTCACTGACAGGTACATTTTTTTTCTGACATTACTACTGATATTTGCAGAAGGAAAGGCATGTAACAAATCCTAAGGCTACATGACGTATACTGTACCCTTGGACCCCTGTAGCTGAGAGCAAGTTGCTGTCTCCATTCTGTGGAGGGATTGGAACTTTCCCCATGATGAACATCATGATCTCGATCTTTTGGTAGTCTGGCAAAATAGTGGCAAATGCACCTAGGAAAGATGAGGATGACACAAGCACACAAGTGTAAGTTTGTAAATCTTGCCAGAGTATACTGGGAAGGAAAACATCTGATTGAAAAATGTCAAGAAATCCATCAATTGATATATAATGTGTACTACTAAATTAGATATTATCATATAGCAAGACGTTGTTGACCTTGCACATAGAAATTCGTTAACACTGGTGTTAAAAGAAGGAGAGTTCACAGAACATTGACCAATCAGAATGTCTGGTAACACCCAGCAGGGAAGGCCACTTCCCTCACTCAGTGGATTTATTCCGTTGTTACAGCAAATGACCAGGCCTTGCAACACCATATACAAAATTAATGTACACCTTGGTTTAAAAGGTTGCCAGGTCAAAGTTATGGGCATGTGAAATATGTATCAATTTTGAACTCTGAGGTGACTGCTCACTTTGCATTTAGGTTTACAGTTACAGTAAATGCCGGCCCTTTGCATTACAGTTAGAGTAATTACAAACTTTCACCCGGGAAAATCACAGATATCAGCAGAGGGAAAGAATCCTCGTGGGCGACCTTGAAAGAGATGTATGGACAATATAAGGGAAAACATTGACTTCCTCAATCTTCACAATGTCAACCCAAGTGACAGAGGACGCTGGCGAGCTGCCATCAAGCCCCCTCATCTACTTGCAAGCATGTCTAACCCTCAAGGGATGGGGAACAACAGACGTTAAACCGGATAGTGAGTGAGTGTGAGTGAGTTTCACATATGGCCAAGATCATTTTCAGCTATTCTTCCATGTCTTCATACTAACACTTCATGTACATGTAAGACCTTGAGTGTCATTTCTGACTTTTACCCACCAACAGTAGTAATGATGGCCTCCTGGAACAGTTTCTCCTCCTCCTCGTTGATTGGCTGTTTGTGGATGCTTCCCTGTGAGCCCCGCCTCCCCGTCAGCTGGTAGTCGATGGACAGGCGTAGATGACGTAGTAATGTGTTGAACACCTCTAGCACTGAAGGTCCTACAGAAGAACAAAGTCATCAAAGTTACAACTTCTGATGTACAGTTACTGTAGAGTTTGACTGAATGTGACATTAAGCATGTAAGAAGAACAATTGTGCAACCAAGGAGGTGCAACAAACAATAGATACACAGTTTTACAATCATCTAGAAAAAGGACAATATCCTTTCTATCTAGAATATATATATATAATTATTGTCAGTAACTATAGAAATCCTGGTGGACAGGTTTTTGTGTCAGAATGAGAAAATCTTAGTTTTCACATGAAAAGTTTCTTACCAACATAAACCATAATGTTACACTGTAATACAGACTGTAGTAATTGTAACAAACTAAAGTGTTGTATACAATATCCCTAGTTTGAGCTGTATACTGATCTCAGTAACTTTTTACACTGCATCATGTAACCGTTACGTTATATATGTGGAACTTTCTTTAAAGAAGGTTCGCATGCTTTCTACAAAGAAGACAAAAAGTAGCTTCCAAGCAATTTTTCACATCTCCCATGCGTTAACTAAAGGCAATTAGTTAAGGATAGAAGGATAAGTCTCCCTTCCCATTAATATAAGTGCCAGGCTTCAGAAATTATACAATGATGTCGGGGGCCAGTACTTTGTTAAAAGAGGAACATTATTAACGGAGTCCTCGTGTGAAAAAGCTGGGATTGTTTTGTGAAAGCCCTTTCCTGAAGCTAAAACAAACATTCGATGTTACAAATTCAACTGAAGAAAACAACCTTTTACATACTTGCATTGCCATAGCTACCAAACACAATACATCAACAAACTATTACTCATACAACAATGCAGAATATTGACAGCTTGAAACAGTTCCAACACTGAAATGCAGCTACCAATGTAAGTCATCTTGGGGTGCTAACATGTCCAGTAAGATGACAATTTTATGAATGGCAGAAAACCAGGCACTATGTACTTAATGCTCTTTTTTTTTCAATTTGATGGGGATGTGTGGTTGAGACTAACTAAATGGCTGAAACAGTTATATTGCTGAGCGTGTTCATAGAGCATGTTACTACTGTCAGAATCCCTCTAATAATAAGTCTAAACCAGAGTTTATCAACTTCGACAAGAAGGTTAATGCTTCATGCATTTTTGCTTTGGTGGAGTGGCTGTGGGGACATCATTTGCATTAATGATGAGAAAAGGCCAATAGTATCTATGATAATTCCATAGTGGTAAATGACAAGAAGTTGATACCTGCAGCATTTGGAAGTTATCAAACATACACTTATAATGCAAATCAGGGCCTCATTTGACTGATGAGAAAATGCCAGTGAGAATAGCCATCTTTGCATCATGCATATGGGATGCTAGATAGGAACAGAATCTAGACTTTGACCAACTGTGTCATTTGGGTTGCAGTGAGACAAGATCAGCAACTGATACATTATATAATATAATATGTATGGAAATGAGACTATATTGGCATAATCTGTAAAGGTTTACAATTCAATTAGCAAAGGCAAGGGGTCAGTGAACTCTAGTTTACTTTTAAATATGAGATCAGGCATTACAGGTAGAAATGTAGCGTTTAAGTAGAGTAGAGTAGTTCATTACACAACCCACCTCACCACTCAGGATTTCAATGCTATTTTCCTATCAATTAAATGCAGACTCTCATTACCCCATTGAACAGTCAAGACATAGAGAACTACTTAAATGCACAGAAGTTGATTACTAAAGAGTTAAAGACAGGTGGCAAGAAGGGACTTACACATTAGCTCCAGTCACAAGAAAGTCCTAAAACAAGGTTACCGCTAGGAAGAAATGGAATTTTTGGTGGGAAAATCGGAAACAATGGCTGTCAGATGGGATTAGTCTAGCCTTCCTATATAAGTCCGGCAAACTTGCACCCCGAGGACCACTTCTAGAGGACTTCTCCACTTCTTCAACTGATGTTGGAAGAGTGGTGAGAAGTCAGTGGGTTGTGTGTTAGTCCTTAGGGCTAGTACGGTATAACAGGTAGCTACAACAGGTGGTGTAACCATGGGTGTGCTAACTATGATCATACTGCCTGTCCTGCTGATAGTGGTGGCTGCACAGAATGAGCTCCAGCCCATGGAGGCTGGCATAGAGGCAGGGGCAGCCGAGCCTGTTCCCAAGGACTGGACCCTGACACAGTACCACTATGAAAGATGCCGGTAGGTGTGCAATGTACATTCATGGCAAATCTCCATATCAATCTTGAGTTTTTTTAATGGTCATCAAGCACATTTCCTTAAAGTTTGCATTTTATTGGTCTCAAAAGAAATTTCAGTCAACTCCACGACTTTGTTCCATGCCTTTTAAAGTGCAACTATAGTATGCCTAGCTTTACTATATTCCAGGCCTCAAAGTTATCCAGTACTGTGGTAAATATGTAAGTCATGAGCGTTGAGATCAAGACATTTAACATTTCTGTACCATAGGAAGAGCAGAATGTGTTGCTGACTGTATAACAATATTGCAGTATCAGATGATTTTTATCATCATATTGATTTATAATATCATATGTTCCTGTTGTCATGACACAGCTACCATGTGGAGTTTGAACGGAAGGACCTGAGCACAGAGAAGTGTGAAGAACAGACGCATGAAGAGCAGTCCCTGTCTCACATCCACAACACCATCAAGGCACTACTGGAAGAAGAACCACCCAACAACAAAGGTAGGGCCTGAAGAGTTCTTCAATATACCAGTCAACTTACAGTAAGGTAAAGGTCTCATTGATGTATTACTCCGAGTGGGTACCCTAAAAGAGACCCGAGCCAAAAAATAAACGGTTGCATGGACGCGTGTTTTTAGTGGTGAGAAATTCCCTTTTAGCCAGCAGAACTGATCTCAAAAGTTAGATTGGTGAAAGCTTGTTTGTAACTGAAGAAATTAACAGGTAAAGTTTTGCAGCCACGTGCTAGGTCGGAGGTACACAGTCCTGGGAATCTGAGTGGTGCGGTTGTACACTAACTCATCAATGAGACCCTAAGGCTTTGTAACCAACTTTCTTGACACTTAGTAATGGGATCATGTTGTTATAAGCCCTGTGGGACTATAATGTTAGGACCTTAAGAGTCAGTTTGTTCATTACACAACCCAGGGCCTTAATTTTTTTCCATCCCACCCATTGTTTGGGAGCTCGTGATGTTCATTTTAGTGGTAAGCATTTTTAGCATACAATGTATGAAAACACATTTTCATCTACATGTACATTGTATTTCATGTAATAAGTTCAGATTTTTTGGGACGGAAAGGGAAAATTTTTTCCCAACAAGAAAGTTTCCGTTGACCTATAGGACGGAGGGACGGGTCCTGGAGACAGTTCTGACACAATGTTTGCTTTTAGAGTTCACTCGCTGGTAATGTGGACGATACAATTATCATAGTATATTTATTAAGATCCAAGTCATCATTCATGCAACGTTTGGGACTGAAATCAAATGTCTTATCAGTCCACTAGGTAGAGATAAACCGTCAATTGGGGTCATCATTTGCAATGGTGACGTAAAGCTGGCATCCAAGTGTACAAATATGTATAAAAGTGCTTCAGATGTTAGCCCTAAGGTGTATTGGGCAGCATAAATCTGTTTCTATTAGCCCTCAGGCTATTGAACTATAGTACATGCAATTGTCTACATTACAATTGTATTATGTAATAGGAATTTATATCCATGATCAGTGTACCATACTCTTTATTATAAGATAAAATATCTATTCTACATGACATGACGAATCTAAGCCTGAATATTAAGCAGTTATGTCCAATTTTTAGAGTCTCAATGGTATGACCAAGCCATGGTTTGACCCCACGACGTCCCAAATGCAAAGTAAGCACTTGAGACCTACATGTAATCCATTGAGCACTGCCGCTTCTAAGCTATTATACCTTCAGTTGTCCAGTTTCTTTGCTGGGTTGTAATGATTGATCGGGGATTGAATTAGCCAGAAATTTTACAGGATTTGGGTTTGAAAACCTAGGAGAAGATTGGGGAGAAGATTTTAATGCAACCTGCATGATTAGACATTGGATTTCTCTCTTACATATAGCCTCTCTAACTCCCTGTTCAAACCAGAAGCGTTTGCAGTTTAGGATATCTGTGAATTGGTGTCCCTAGTTGTGTTGTAAGTGGAAATGGCAGCGGGGTAGCCATTAGCGCTAGGCTTGCGATGTTCTTTGTACTTTTCTTTTAGTGGCTGGCTGGTCTAGCCCATGTATGCTACAATGTATGTTGTTGCAGTTGGGTTCTTCATATTTGAGTAACTATGTAGATTTACATTGGCCTGGCCTTATATCCTTTCCGAGGTCAGTCTTTTTGATACAACAGTTTTTGCAACAGAGGGTTGGGTGAGGTTTGAAGCTTGTGGCAATGTTAAAGTTTTTGAAGATCCGTCTGAGTTTTTCCAAACTTCTTGGCTATATATGGAAATTCAAAGGTTAATGTTGACCTTGTTTCTGTCACTTTGCACTTGAGTGGTGAGATGAGGGTTTGAATGCTTTGTGGCAGGTCCAGTTTTGGTAGCAACACTTGGCCAAGGCACTTTGGGGGTGTTTGTGTTTGTCTGTTTTGGCTTTGTCTGAGGTAATGATGCTGTCTGTCCAGTGGAAGTTAAAGAGTTTTTATCACTGTCAGTTTGCATTCCAGTGGGAGGTGAGAGTCAAAGGCTAGATAGTCAGTGGTCAGTGTGAGTCAGTTTCCTGAATATACTTACAGTACTACCCAAAATGAATTGGAGGCTCCTTCTCTATGTAGTTTTTAGCGACGCCTGATGGGCGAGCTTAATAGTATAGTGTGGAACCGTTTCCAAAGTATTCTAAAAACTGTATAGGAATGTCAGGAATGTCAAAAGTCCGCGCATGCGTAGTTGCATCATGCCGGACTGTACCATTACCTCCACGGGTAAGCTTTCCAGTCGCCCAGGGCACGTACGTGCTCAGCAGTGTTTTCCGTATTCGCGCAAGGCAATTTTTGATTGATAGCCGTGCAAAATTGAGACAAGCCTAGGACTTCAGACGTACCCGAATTGTAGTATGTAGTATGGTGGTCATGGAAATGTAAACATTTGAAACAGGGGGTAAAAGATTGTGGAGATGTGTTTCTCGGAAAATGACATGTGGAAATCACTTCCGGGTTCGTTCGTGGTTTATGTGTCCAGGAGTTTGGAAAGTTTGGTGGCCTTCTTCACCCTTGATATCTTTCTGTTTTCAAAAGTACAAACTGATGTGTGAAACAAGCATTGTTTGAGCTTAAAACATGTGGGGGTTGTGAGATAGCGATGTGATGGTTACCTTCGCCAAGAAAGTTATATTTTGGGTAGCGTTTGTATGTGTGTGCCGGTTGTAGAAGACCACCATAGCTCAAGAACGCCTGGATGAATTGTATTGATATTCGGTACGTGGGTAGGTCTTGTTGAGACATGGAAGTGATAAGATTTTTGGCCTTCTAGTGGCCTGTTACGGTACTGCAGCGGAACTTCTTGGTTTGATATCTCGAGTTCTGGACATGCTGCGGCTATGAATCTTAAGTGGTAGACAGCTCTTGATGCTGTAAGTCAGTGGTATAGGTTTGGGCCCCCTAGCGGCTTATTTTGGAACTGCAGGACAGGTTTAGACTTAGGTGTCAGACTTCTAAAGGGAATAACTAAAGAAGGGGTTGACGGATTGTTATGGTTTTTGGTATGTGGATAGGTTACGTGATGCTTAATATAATTACATATTAATTATGAAGAATTATGCAGAGTTGAAGCTAATTTGCATAATAAATTGGGAAACCTGCTCATCTCAATTAAAGGACCATTACAACATGTGACCTTTGTAACTGAGAAAGAGGAGAATATTGATAAATAAATGCATAATTTGCATAATTAATGAGAAAATGCTATAATGTCATTTTGATAAATGACGGGAACTTCTTACTTGTAGCATTTGGAAGTTATGTACAAGTGAACATCGTTTAACATTAACTATGCAAATTAGGCGACAAAAGTCTCCTTTCTTAACATATATTGCGCATGTCAATTTGTTGGAGATGATCAAGTTATATAGTTTATGCAAATGAGAGCCTTATTTGCATAATTCATGACAAACACAATTAATTCAGTAGAAAAATATTTTTATCTATCTATATATCTATATAATATTATATATCTATATCGATACTGGCAAAACCCCTTTTTTTAGCATATTGTTATTTAGCTAGAGAGGATGATCAACTGATATCATTCATATAAAATGAGGCCCTGATTTGTAAAATCGATGAGGAGCATTTACATTAGTTCACCCTTCACTCACAAGGGACCCCCTTTGACAGCAATGGAATACGACTATTAAAACCCATTAACAACAACAATCTGTAAAACTCATAAACATTAAAACCGTCGCTATGGCAATAATTTTAATTGCCACACTTTTTGTATCTAGGTAGGGGACCAGAGCATGTTGTCATGACTTGCATGACTCCTGTGTGAACTTGATGTTTTCATTTCATCTACCTGGCTGATGTGGTCATGTTATAGAACATATTGTTAGTGGATTTTGAGACAGCCATAGAAAGCTGGGGGTTGTTCCAAAGTGGGATAAAGCCTTAGATAGGAGACACGTCCTATAACTTTCTTCTTTCCCAATTTCTTGAGAGCTGTCAGTGATTATTTTTCCTTTCAACTTGGTGGTGGCAGGGTGGGACAAGTCTACTAGCCCTATTGTCCCGGGCAAGTGAAAATGCCCGATCGGACAAGTAAGATTTTTCAATAAGTGAGATTTTGGTATACTTGTTACTTTCACAGTCAAGGCATCAAGCATTGGTCAACACAGAAACAAAGAGCCAATAATAATTCCATCCCTGGAAGTGAAAATGCGTAGAAAAAGTAATCTAAATTTTGCCAAGTGAAAATTATTTTGGGGCGAGTAAATTTTTTATGTAATTGCCCGAAAGGACAAGTGTCCAAACCTGTGGTGGGGTCCTTTTCAAGGGCATGATGTAGGTGTTTTTGTCCCAAGAGGTCTTGTACCACTCATACTGTTCCCTGTCTAAGACTACTGCATCTGCCCTTGTCAGCAGAAAGAATCACCATGTCTTGATAAGTGGCCAAATCATTGACAGCAGTTTGTTCTTCCCGATTGATGTTGCAACGTAGGGGGTGTTGAACTAATATAGACACTTTGACTTGTAAGCGCTCCCACCCCTACGACAAAACGTTCGCTTTGGAATCTGTAAATCAAACAGCAGGAGCTAACGTACATTCTCATAATCATAATACCACCAAATAAATCGGAGATGAATTTTTAAGGAGATCTACTTGTGCAGCAACAGTGATTTTTGAGGTATGCACACTTCAGACACCCACGTGTTCAACACATTTTCAAAAAGGCTTTGATAAAGGTGCATTTGAAGACAACAAGGCCAAAAGTTTTCAGTTCATTTTCGGGGCAGGCGAGCTTGTCGTGGGACGAACACATTGTCACGTTCATTGCCAGATTTGTGGATAATAATCACATGTGCTCACAGCACAAGACGAGCATGATTCAGAGCAAGTTACAAAAGCGTGCTAAGTTAGGGCGCACTGTCTAACGCAGCAGAAAATCGGAAGTTATATTCACGATAACGTCCTTGGCGTTTGCCAGTTGTAACGCGGAGGGTAAAGGGTTCATGAACCGTTTGGATGCATTCCTTATCCAAGCATGGTGTTTAGATGAACGTGTTAAAAATCCATTGACCAAAACTTGACCACTCTTTGGCAACTAAATAGTGATGGAGCGCTGTGATCAGTTCGAGCGCGTAAAAAAGCGGGCATCTTAGGGCGGCCCCCGTTAAATATGCAAATAACGTACTATTAGGTTTTAAATTTTTTTCTTTATGAAAATTATCTCAGCTGGTAGTACGAGCATAATGTTTTTTTTGAATGCCAATAATCAGGTTCATTGTATATGAAACACAATCATGATTATAAAGCCTTTACGCTAGGCTAATGTCATTTGTTGAATTAACTTCTTTGGTCTTTACTTCTTCCTCTCCCTTTTTGCCTGGTGGTCACATAGGGGCAGCAGTTTTTTAAAAAAAATATTTAACACAGGAAAAATCTAAATAATGATTATCATCATTGCCATAAACTATGTAACGTTAATGTTACTGACTCAGAATCATCATAATTGCTCTTTGGTAAAAAAATAAGATTATTGGATTATGGATGGATTATTGACACCACCACCCCCCCACCATCCTTCTCCTGCAATATATTTTATGATTTTTTTCTATCTACGGCATATATGTGGTCATTTGATAGCTGCTAATTGTACGACTTACTGTAACAGTAAAAAAGTCAAAGTCAGTTTTTTTTAAATGGTTGAAGATTGTTGCCTACGCTGATGTCATCCGTATACATATCCATATTCTTATCAACATGGTCCAAGCTTAAGGCTTCTCAAACACGGGACCAGCACCTTAAAGTTTTCAACAATGTCAGCTTTAGTTTGAATTGGCTAACATAAGGGGTGGGTACCGTTCCTAATTCAGGTCCTAATTGTCTGAAAACTTGTGAATGGGCAATACTCAATACAGCGGTCCATTTTGTCCATGAATCTGTTTGACGGAGTATCCGACTCCTACTGGCGTTCCAGCCCTAGCTAATAATGAGATGATCGATTCATCAAGGACCCATTTTTCCTTCATCAATGTCTCACGAGGCATTATGTCACTCTTACATGTGCATGTACATCACCATGATAATCGACATAAGGTATTTAGGTTGGCTAAATTGACACTTTTACCTTCCATTGTTTTCTCATTATTGAATTCAGAAAGAATGGAGCCGTAACGAATATTGAAAGATGGTTTTGAAAGAATTCTAAAGCTGATTTTTGGGGGCCATATTGATGACGTCATCAGGTTTTATTGCCCCTAATATTATTTTTTTCTATAACAAAATACAGCACTTTGGTACATACCACTGCAACGAAACTATGTTTTTCATGTGCATAATGATGAAAGCTACAAACTCACGGTTGTGCAGATTGATATCTACTAACGATCGGTAGTTATAAAAAAAATGAGTCTTT